>NC_072029.1:1293953-1401953 GCF_027791375.1 Indicator indicator
AAAAAACAATTGTTTGGAAGTAGGTTGGGGGGGGGGGGAGGGGTATTACGATGAGTACAAGATTTGGATAAACAGGTTTGGGAAAAACGTATATAGAGGGGTTATAATATGTTGTATTCGTTGTTTAATAAACAGGCGCAGTACACTCTTATGATGGTGGGTAACATAAGAGGGTCAAACACCGGTTATGGACCATCACCTGATTAGAGCCAAGGTGTGGGAAAATAAAAACATTGAACACAAATGAAGGAAAAGACCAATAAGAAACAACATAACCAAAAATACCACTAACCTAGAGAATAATTACAGGGAGTGGAACAATGAGGCACGGGGGGGTGGGGGTGGTGGTTATGGGTTAGACTGGGGGGTCACGGTGTCTTATGTGAGGCCTTGGACAGGAAAAGGGGGGTGTCTGATGAGTGGGGGGGGGGAGGGGAAGTTTTGTGCGTAGGCGGCATGAGGTTGGATGGGGCCGGGAGCTCACAGTTAGTGGAATAAGGGGAGGGACTGGTGACACCATTATACATGGGGCGGTCTAAGAGGGAATTGACGGGAGGTGGTGGTGGGGGGGGGGCATTGGGATGGACTACGATATTCAAATATAAATTAAATTACGGGAGGTAGGAGAGATAAAGATGAGAGACTAACCCAATGACACCCACAAACCCTACCAAGACCTCAAACACCACGCGGCAATATGGTACAGCGGTCCCATCTGAGTCTGGAGGGCTTATCATGAGTCCCACACCAGACGTTGACGCTAATGAACAAGGGAGCTCTGCACCCTGCCAAAAGCAGTAATATAACAATAAATAAAGTCGAACACCCCTACCTGCACCTCGATACCCACAATTTACCTGTATAACTCCCCCAGGACTACGTGTCCAGTGTAGGCAGAAGTATACCGGAAACCCCAACCAACAGGTAAACCAGGTCTTCGCACAATACCCTTCAAGGACAACCCATGGCCTAACCACCCGGGGGATGTGTTTAGTATTAGCGGTGTGGCGGGGAGGGGGGGGGTGGGGGGGTGAGGCACGAGCCAGCAGGGCTCTTAGCTGTGGAAAGGGGGCAGCAGGGCGTCACCTTAGGGTATTTCAAGAAGGTGTGGCATAAGATGGGGGAAATGGCCGGTGTACAGAGACGCCCCACCTACTCTGAAAATGGTCTGGGGCGTTTAATTGCTGGCGTATCTTGGCGGGCTACTTTACTAAGGGTGCATTATGACAAGGGTCCATGGCGGAAGTTAAGTACCAAAACACCCTCCACGCAACAAATAAGTTAGCATCTTGGGGGGGCTGTGGAGCCTAGGAAAGGTGCTGCTTTCCTCATAACTCTGTCCTTCCTTCACTGGCCATTGGGAATCGCACCCCACCCCGAACACAGAGCGGGGGAAGTTATGAGGGAGACACCCCCAGACTCATCCATCGCACCTACAACACCCCTTGCTCTCACCCTTTCGCTAATCCTGGGTGGGGGAGAGCAAGGGCTGATGAGAAACCCCAGCCCCCTCTTTCCATTATGCAGAAACCCATACCGGCAACGCATCCCAGAGGCACCCCCCAGGTACACACTGTTCGGGGCTAACCGGCAAAAAGCCCCGGCAGGTCCTTTGGCTGTCCATACCACCGCCGTACGCATGGGCCAACGGGAGTTTTGTGTGGTGGGACGTGTAGGCAGGATGCGGGGGCGAACGAGGGGGACGCTGTGGGGAAGTAAGAGGCGAGGTGGTGTTAAAAAACTTACTGAGAGGGAAGGGGGGGTTGGTGAGTGGGGGGGGGAGATAAAGGTAACCCTGAGAAGATGGACACAACGGACGGGTGGCCGTGGGCGTGGGAGATGGTGAAGGTGTAAGTTAAAGAGGGGGGGATTAGGTGGAAGAATGTAATAGGAGGGGAGGCCCTTCGGCGGGGGAAAGGGTTGGATGTTCCCAAAGTCACCTGCCTCGCCCTGGGGCAGCCACCGCGGCCAAGCCCCTGTCCTGCATCCCACATCCCTGCATCCCTCTGACCTCCGTCCCGCATCCCTCCATCCCCTGTCTTCCATCCCTTTGCCCTGCATCCTCACCTCTCCATCCCCCATCCCTCCATCCCAAATCCTTCCATCTTCCATCCCTTTTCCTTCTGTCCCGTATTTCTCCATCCTGCATCCCTGTATCACTCCATCCCAGATCCCTCATCCCTCTGTCCTCCATCCCCTATCCCTCTTTTCTCCTCCCCATATCCCTGCATCCCACGTTTCTCCATCCCTCCATTCCCTACCCTTCTATTCTCCATCTCTTATCTCTCTGTCCCACATTTCTCCATCCCAAATCCTACCTTTCTCCATCTTTCCACTCCATATCCCTGCATCCCACGTTTCTCCATCCTCCCTCCCGTCTCTATTCTCTCTTATCCCTCCACCCCACGTTTTTTCCACCCCAAATCCCACATTTCTCCCTCCCCCCACCCCATGCCCTGCATCCCCTAACCGAATCCTACATTTTCCACCCCCCCATCCAAGCCCCCACATTTCTCCACCCTATATCCCTCCATCCCATGTCCCTGCATCCCAAATCCCACAATTTTCCATCCCCCATCCTAAGCTCCACATTTCTCCCTCAGCCCACCGCATACCCCTGCATCCCCCACCCCAAATCCCACCTTTTCCCATCTTCCTACCCCACATCCCTGCATCTCCCCGCCCTCAAATCCCACATTTCCCCCCCCATTCCCACATTTTCTCCCTCCCCCCGCGCCTCACCTGCCTCCTTTCCCTCCGGCATTCCCGGTTGCTGTTCCGCGCCGCCCCCCCCGTGGCTCCGCAGCGCGGATTCCCCGGACATGGCCGCGGCTCGGGGCGGGGGGTCCGGGGAGTCCCCGCTGCCAGCCCCCGGCCCCTGCGCCTCGGGCTGGGCGCGGGCGGCTGCGCCGGGAGCGGCGGAGCAGCGGCTGGGCAGGGCTGGGCGGGGGCAGCGCGGCTGATGTCAGCGCGGGGGGGTGGGGTGGATGCTTTTTGGGTGCTTTTGTTGGGTTCTTCCCTGATTTTCTTTTATTTTTCCCTGTCTTTCCCCCCCCCCCCCCCCCCCTCAATTTTGCCTCAGTTTTATACCCGGGGCTTTTCCTTCCCGGCTCCTTTCCTTCCCGGCTCCTTTTCCCTGCGTCTTTTGTCCCGATTCTTTTATTCTTCTCATGATTTTCCTCCTCTTTTTTTCCCCTGATCATCTTTTTTTTCCTGAAATTTTTTCTCAATCATTTTTTTCCTGATGATTTTCCTGATTTTTTTCCCCACTGATTTTTATTCCCTGTTTATTTTATCCTGGTTAATTTCCCCCCCTCCCGATTATTTTGTTCCTCTTCTTTTTCCCGATCCCTTTCCTGATCATTATCCTGATTCTCTTTCCTGATTGCGTTTTTTCCTGATTATTTTCCCGATCATTTTTGTCCTGTTTTTTTTTTCCTGATTGTTTTTTTTTCCCTCCTAATTATTTTATTCCTCTCCATCCCCATCATTTAGGTTTTTCCCCCCCTGATTATTTTCCCTGTTAAATTTTTCCTGATTCTTTTTTCTTCTGATTATTTTGTTCCCCTATTTCCCCTCTCTCATTATTTTTTCCTTGATTATTTTCCCTGTTTATTTTTTCCTGATTCTTTTGTCCCTTTCCCCCCTGATTTTCTCCTTTTTTTTTTTTTCCTGGATTCTTTTTTTTCCTGATTCTTTTTTGGGATTCATTTTCTCCTAACTTTTTTTTTTCCCCTCATTATTTTCCCTATTATTTTTTCCTCATTGTTTTTTCCTCATTATTTTCTCCTGATTATTTTGTTCCTCTTTGTTTTCCTGCCTTTCTTTTTTTTCTTCCTGATGACTTTGTTCCTTTTTCTGCTTCCTCCCCTTTGATTTTGCCTTTTTCCCCCTCATTATTTTTTCCTGATTATTTTATTCCTTTCCCCCCCAATTATTTTATTTCTCTTTCTCCTCCTTCCCTGATTTTATTCCTCTTTATTTTCCTGATTGTTTTTCTTTTATTCCTCTTCTAATTTCTTTATTTTCCCTCCATTTTGTTCCCCCCTAATTACTTTTTTCCTGATATTTTCCCCCCTCCTTCCCCTCTTTCTCCCTCCCCACCCTCCCTCTTTTTCCCCCCCTGCCTTTCCTCTCTCCCCTCTCTCGGGGGGGTCTGTGCCAGGTGCTGCGAGGGCAGGCAGGGAGGCTCCATCCCATCAGCTCCTGGGGGGCAGTCGTGGGGTGCATGGGGGGTGCCCTTCACCCTCAGTGTCCTCAGCCTCAGTTCCATGAGAGGAGGGATTGTGGTCCCCCCAAAAAGGAGCTGAGCATCCGGGGGGGTCCTGGCTGTGGCTGATGTTTGAGGGAGGGTCCCCAAATGGTGTCACTCCCCTGCCCCCCGAGTGTCCCCAGGGCCTGGGCACCGCTGGGTGTCTGCATGGTCGCCATGGGAACGGCCCTGGGCTCCCTGGTGATGGGCAGGAGGAGGAGGAGGAGGAGAGGAAGGTTCCTTGGCAACACTGTGGGGTGTGGGGTGGTACCACCCTGAGAACAGGGAGGGAGGGAGAGAGAAGGTTGGATGGAGGGAGGGAGGGAGGGAGGGACAGAGGGCTGGCTCCTCGGACACGGAATGGAGATGCCCAGGCTGGGACTGGCCACCCCCAGGCCACTCTGTGCCACCCCCATGCCCAGCCCCTGTGGAACCCTCCTTATGTCACTGAAGGATGCTGGAGGGAAACTGAGGCACGGCCTGAGAGCACAGAGTGCCAGTGCCTGGGACTGGTGCCTGTCACTGGGCACGGAGTGAGGCTGGCACCTGGCATTGGGCACAGCAGGGTGCTGGCTGTCACTCTGGGCACTCAGTGAGGCTGGCACGAGGTACAGTGGGCTGCCAGCTGTCATCCTGGGCACCCAGAGGGGCTGGCACTCAGCACAGCAGGGTGCTGGCTGTCACCCCAGACACCGCACAAAGCTGGTACTGGGCACATTGGGGTGCTGGCTGGCAGCCTGGGCACTGAACAAAGCTAGCACTGGGCACAAGGGGTGCTGGCTGTCACCCCAGGCACCCAGCAAGGCTGGCACCAAGGCTGGTGATGCTGGTGCCAGGAGCAGCCTGAGCTGTGACTCAGCAGCTCAGCACTGCCATGGCCTCCTCCTGGCACTGGGCACAAGGGCTTGTGCCCACCAGGGGTTTTATTTGTGTGTGTGGGGGCTCAGCAGGCTGTGCCCCTGCAGCCAGAGGGGCTGGCAGGGAGGTGCCAAGGCCCAGCAGTGGCCAGCTGGCTGCTAATCTGCCCCCAGAGCCCTGGCTGGCAGCTGGCTGCACTGCGTCACCCTGCCCAGGGTGCTCCTCACCCACCCGGCCCTGCTGGCACGTGGCTGGCAGGGACCAGGGGTCACTGAGTGGCCATCAGAGCACGTAGGGCGAGAGCAGGGCACCTGGGGGTACTCATGGCTGGTGGGCAGGAGCTGACCCCTCCCCATTGGAGCCACACCATGTCCCAGGGCCCGCTCTGGGGGTCCCAGGGCTCTCCGCTGCCCACTTTGAGGGTTCTGGGGCTCTCCCACGCCCACCCCAGTGGTCCTGGAGCTCCCCTGTGCCCACTCTGAGGGTCCTGAGGCTCTCCCTGTGCCCACTCTGAGGGTCCTGAGGCTCTCCCTGTGCCATTCCAGGGGTCCCAGAGCTCTTCTGTGCCTGTTTTGGGTGCCTTGAGGCTCTCCCATCCCCACTCTAGGGGCCCTGGGGCTCTTCTGTGCCCACTCTGGGGTCCCTGGGCTTCTCATGCCCACTTGGAGGCTCTTGGGGTTCTCCCATGCCCATTCTGGAGGCCCCAGGGCTCTCCTGTGCCTGCATTGGGTGTGTTTGGGCTCTCCCTTGCCCACTCCAGAGCCCCTGGAGCTCCCCCATGCCCACTCTGGGGGTCCTGGGGCTCTCAAATGCCCACTTGGAGGAGCCTGGGGGTCTCCCACGCCGATTCTGGAGGTCCTGTGTCCACTCTGGGGGTCCCAGGGCTCCAGCTGGAAGCAGCACAGCACAGGAGCTGGCACTGCCACTCCTCACACCCAGGGCCAAACCCCTGGCAGTGAGAGGCAGAGGAGCCACCAGGATGTGGCTTTTAAGCCCAAGTCAGGAGGGGGAAGTTGAGGTGAGCAGTACTGTGGAGCCATCCCCCAGGGCAGGGCAGAGGCCACCAAGCCATGGCACTGTACAGAGCTTTATTGGCAGAGGGCTGGGGCAGGCTGGGCTCAGCTGGAGGTGCCCAGCAGTGGTTAGCTTGCCAGCTCCTTGGCCAGGGCCTTCTGCAGCTTGTCCTTGAGGTAGGCTCTGCGCTGCCGCTCCAGCTTCAGCTCCAGGAACTCGTAGTGAGGAACCTGCAGGGGTGGAGAGACACCACCAGAGCTCCTGGGGTGCCACCAGAGCTCCTGGGGTGCCACCAGAGCCCCTGAGACACCACCAGAGCCCCTGGGGTGCCACCAGAGCTCCTGAGACACCATCAGAGCTCCTGGGGTGCCACCAGAGCCCCTGGGGTGCCACCAGAGCTCCTGGGGTGCCACCAGAGCCCCTGAGACACCATCAGAGCTCCTGGGGTGCCACCAGAGCTCCTGGGGTGCCACCAGAGCCCCTGAGATGGCAGCAGTGTTTCCATCAGAGCTCAGGGGATCCATCAGAGCCCTGAAGATCTATGAGATGCCCCTGAGATGCCATCAGAACCCCCTGAGGAGTGTCTGTAGCCCTTTTGGGCTCTCCCTCTCCTTCCCTTTCCTCTCCCTCCCCTTCCCCCTCTCCTCCCTCCCCTTCCCTCACCCTTCCCCTTCTCCCTCTCCAGCCCCAAAAGGCAGCAGAGAGCTGGGGGAAGCCATGGTGGAAGTGCTGGAACTTGGGGGGGGGAAGACAAGGCCATGGGGTGACAGTGGCACTGCTCTGGGGGTGATACATGCCCTGAGGACCTGGGGCAGGCCAGCCTGGGGCAGGGGGCTGGCTCCTTGCCCACACAGCCACCAAGCCTCCTCCTGCAGAGCTCTCTGCCTGCCAGCAGGGCTATAATTAGCTGCAGGGAGCTCAATAATGCATGACCTGGCTGCAGCTCCTTAAGACCTTCTCTGCCGTGCTCCTCCCTCCCCAAGCCCTCCCTGGCACCCTGGGGCTGCCTGACAGGTGGCCTGGAGGGGATCAGGGGTGGCTAATCCTGGCTGCTGCCCTGCTGAGCCACCCCACACACAGCCAGGAGGGCTCAGGCCTGGGGGGAGGCTCTGCCCTGGCAGGAGGAGCTGGCAACCCCCCAGGCTGGGGGCTGCTCCTTGCTGTCATCAGGGAGGCCTGCTCCTGGATCATGGGCTGGGGGCTCCTGGATCATGGGCTGGGGGCTCCTGGATCAAACCATGGTTCATGGTCTTGGGTCATGACCATCTCCATGCTCTTCAGGGTGTTCCCCCTTGAAGGGGGCTGTGGTCTTGGATCATCATCTTCCCCATGCTCCTCAGAGTGTTTCCCCTTAGCAGAGGGTCATGGTCCTGGACCATGATCACCTTCTTGTTCTTCAGGATGTCCCCACTGGGAGGAGGGAGAGAGCTCATGCTGGAACGTGGGGGTCACCTACTTGAGCTGGGAGAGGGAACACCACAGCCCCACTGGGACACCCACCAAAGGACCCCACAGGTGAGGAGAGCATCATCAAGAGCCTCATTAAGAGCTTGGTGTCACTGAGAGCCTCCCCAAATGTTTTATGGGGCGCTGAGCGGGGTGGCACTCACCAGATGGGAGGAGGGGAAGGTCACCCACTCCAGGTTGGGGTGGGGAACCCCACAGGCCCACTGGGACACCCACCCCAGGACCACCGGGGGTGGCAGCTCAGCATCCTTAGGAGCCTGGTGTGGTTAGCAGCCCCCCAGACGCTCTAGGGGACACTGAGGGGGTAGGCCCCAGCTGGCAGAAGCCCCCCAGGTACTGACCTCCACCAGCAGGAAGCCTGCAGCCCGGAGGTGGCGCCGGGCCAGGGCGCAGCGACCCAGCAGCTCCCGGCCCCTGCTGCTGAAGTCAGCGAACTCCCAGCGCAGGAAGGCGACCCTGGGGGACACAGGAGTGAGGGCAGCACAGCTGCAGCTGCCTGCAGGGCCTGCAGCCCAGGGGAGCCACAGAACCCCTTGGGCAGGAAGAGAGCTGTGAGCTCAGGGAGTCCAAGCACAGACCCAGCACTGCCAGGGCACCACCCAGCCACGGTCCTCAGCACCACAGCCTGGAAGCAGCTCCAGGGGTGGGGACTGCACCACTGCCCTGGGCAGCCTGGGACAGGCCTGGACAACCCTCAAGGGCAAGGAATTGTTCCTTGGTCCAACCTGAACCTCCCCTGGGTTATCTCGAGGTTGTTTCCTCGTATTCTGCCCCTTCTTCCTTGAGAGAAGAGCCCAACCCCCACCTGGCTCCAGCCTCCTTTCAGGGAGCTGCAGAGAGCCAGAAGGTCTCCCCTCAGCCTCCTCTTCTCCAGCCTGAACACCCCCAGGTCCCTCAGCTGCTCCTCCCCAGCCCTGTTCTGCAGACCCTTCCCCAGCCCTGTTGCCCTTCCCTGCTCCTGCTCCACCCCTCAATGTCCTTCTTGGAGTGAGGGACTCAAAACTGACCCCAGGATTTGAGCTGTAGCCTCACCAGTGCCCAGTTCAGGAGGACAATCCCTGCCCTGCTGCTGCTGGCCACACCACTGCTGCTCCAGGCCAGGCTGCTGGTGCCCTTCTTGCCCACCTGGGCACCCCCTGGCTCATCTCCAGCTGCTGTCACCAACCCCTCCAGGTCCTTTCCCACCAGGCAGTTTCCAGCCCCTCTGCCTCCAGCCTGGAGCCTTCCTGGGGTTGGTGTGACCCAAGGGCAGGACCCTTGGCCTGGCTGCACCTCATCCCAGTGGCCTCACCAAGGCTTTTTCCAGGCAGGGAGGAGGCAGCTCAGTCCCCAGGCCCTGCAGACAGCCAGGCTCCATGGCAGGCAAGAGCTGGCAAAGGTTCTTTGGCAACAAAACCATTACCATGACCAGCACCTGGCCCTATTGCTGCTGTTGCTGGCAAGATGTTGCCTTCATGGTGGGGCTGGCACAGCCTGACCCCAGACGTTGGGCCCAGACCCACCTCTTGGCACCTGGTGGCAGAGGCTTTTTCCCTTCTGAGTGGAGCAGATGTGGAGCTGCAAAGTTCTTCACAGGCAGAGGTTTGTTTTCACTGTCCAGCACCATCTCAGCATCTGCATGGAGAAGAGGGAACACAAAGCCTCCTGAGATCCACCTGGATGCTGCTCCCACCCTCACCCAAGGCTGATGATGTGGAGCACACGAGGTTCCAGCACCCCCTGCCCAAGAAACCCATCCTGAGGAGCTCTGCCTCTGTGCCTGCACCCACTGAGGGGGTCTGCTCCCCAGGAGGGCTCTGTGGGGTGGCTCTACCTCCTGTGCCCCTTGGGAAGGGGCCATGCAGCACAGGGCTGTGTCTGTGCCATTTCACCCCCCAGTGTCCCACTGGAAGGGGCCATGGGGCTCATGGAGCACAAGGTTGCTGTGGCAGCTGCTTGGCCGCTCCCTGCCATGGAGGGGGCAGAGAACGAATTTGACAGAGCTGCAGGGGAGCTGGCAGGGACTGGGCTGGACTGGGAGAGGAAGGGAAGGCAGAGCCAGAAGCCTTTCACCCTCCCCAGCACTGCCTGGCTGCAGGAAAAGGGCTTTTCATCCCCAAAATGTTGCCCAGGGAGGTGATGGAGTCAGCTGGAGGTGTTCAAGCAAGGTGAGGCCATGGCACTGGGGGCCATGGTGTGGGGGCCATGGTGGTGCTGGGCTGATGGGTGGACCTCAGAGGCCTTTTCCAACCCAACACTGGGTTCTGTGAACACCAGATCCTGGACTTGCTGCTCCACCTGACTGTGAGAGGACATGGGAACAAGCCAGAGCAGCCTTGAGGAGGAGGTTGAGGTGTGTGAGGCTGAAGGATGAGGGGGGCACAAAGCCTGGGAGGCACACCAAAGCCCTCCCAGCTCATTCTGCTTCCCCCCTTGCAGAGCCTGATTCATGGAATAGGTTGGGTTGGAAGGGACCCTGAAGCTCATCCAGTCCCAACCCCCTGCCAGGGGCAGGGACCCCTCCCACCAGCCCAGGTTGCTGAAGGCCTCATCCAGCCTGGCCTTGAACACCTCCAGGGAGGGGAAATCCAGACCCTCCCTGGGCAGCCTGTTGCAGTCTGCCCCCTGGCTGCCAGGCCCCTGGGGGGCACTCACCGAAGTGCCAGCCATAGATGGTGTGGACGTCGAGGCGCCCATGGTCCTGGCTCCCCAGCACCCCTGCCAGTGCCTCTCTCAGGCTGCTCTGCAGCAGGGTGGCCCTGTCCCCCCCCTGCTGGGTGGCACTCAGCATCTCCACTGGCAGGAAGGGTCCCTTGTAGTCAGGGCTCTCCAGCTTGGCAGTGGTGTTGATGTGGATGAGCTTCAGGCACAGGTTCTGGGCCCTGGGGGACTGATCTCCTGGGGGGAGAGAAGCAGAGGATGGCAGGGAGGAGGATGGCTTGAGTGGATGCCCTTGCTCTTGTTCTCCTTCTCCCCCACCACACAGGCACAAAGCCATGGCCCAAGAAGGCTTCTGGAGCAGGAGGATCTGGTTCTCCCCCAGCCCAACCCCCCTGGTGCCAGTTGCCTTGATCCTCCTCTGCCTGGGGAACACAGTGAGATCCATTCCCTCCTGGTTAACCACTCAGAAATCCACTCCAGATGGCCCAAGCTCTGTGCCCACCATCCCTGTCCCAGCTCTGAGGTCCTCACTTCCCACCCCACCCTCAGAGCCTCTCCCCTCACCTTGGATCTGAGCTTGGAACTCCGGGGCCAGCACTCGCTGCAGGTAGGGAGCCCTGGCCTGCTGCAGCACACAGAGTGACCACACCAGGTCAGTCAGAAGGTGAGGCTCCAGGTTGTCCAGCTCACCCTGGAGCTCCTCATGGACCTGCAGAGAAGGAAATCGAAGAGCTCAGCTCACCTCAGCACTGTGCTGCCTCTATGCTGTGGTTAACACAGACCTGAGGTGCTGGGGAACACCCAACCTGCTTCTGCTCTGGGTGATCTGCAGGTGTTCTAACATGACCCTGCAGCTCAGGACCTCTGCCATGCTGGCCTGAGATGCTGCACCACTACTGGGAGGACCTAGAAAGCCCAGAAGCAAACAGCAGATGGGGGTAACACACCACAGCAGGAAAGAGGGGGCTGGAGGCATGAAATCCTCAGGATCTGCAGCTCAAACCTGAGCTCAGCTGAGCTGGAGGGGGCTGAGACTGTCCTGGAGGTGTCAGGATGTCCATTGAGGAACCACAGCAAGAGCCTGGAGCTCTGCCATGCCTCAGGGGTTTCTCCTGTTAAATCTGGAGAACTTCTTTGCAGCACCTCAAAACTGAGGAGTTTTGCATTTGCTGCTGGTTGGCAGAGGCTGGAGAGAAGCCAGGGAGTGCCCAGCTGACCCAGAAGGCCACCAGCATCCTGGCCTGGATCAGCAATGGTGTGGCCTGCAAGAGCAGGACAAGAATCATCCCCCTGGACTTGGGGCACTGGTGAGGCTCCTGGGGTCAGTTTTGGGCTCCTCACTCCAAGAAGGACATTGAGAAGTTGGAGGAGGTCCAGAGAAGGGCAACAAAGCTGGGGAAGAGTCTGGAGAAGAGCTGGGGAGGAGCAGCTGAGGGAGCTGGGGTTGTTCAGCCTGGAGAAGAGGAGGCTGAGGAGAGACCTTCTGGCTCTCTGCAACTCCCTGAAAGCAGCCAGCTGGGGGTTGGTCTCTTCTCCCAAGGAGCAAGCAGCTTCCATCCCTCCCAACAGCTCCTAAGGACCAGGGAACAGCCTCAGGGCTCCCAGAGCCAGGGCTTGGCAACCACCATCAGTTCTGGCCTCCTAAGGAAGAGTTCATGAGAGCAGTCAGGGGTGAGGAGGGACCTCATCAAAGCCAGCCTGGGGGCACCAGGCACGGACTAAGTGCTTCAGCTGGTGGCTGGGCAGTGCAGGGTGGGTTCCTCAGCCTGGCCTGAGCTCTGGGCTCCTACTTTCCCCATTTCTTACACCATTTGAAGCCATCCAACACCCAGAAGGACATTTGCAGCCCTTCCCACCCACTAGGGAAGGAGGCAGGCTGATGAAAAGGAGGAAAGGAGGGAGGTTACCATGCTGAAGAAGCCCTCACTGGCGCTGGGCTGGAAGTTGAGGCGAGCAAAAGACAGGATGAGGCCACAGAGCTGGGTAACTGACAGCTGCTTGATGTTGTCCAGGGTGTACTGGAGGATACAGAAGATAAACCCAGAGCTTTAGGGGTGTCCTTTGTGAGCAGAGACAGAGGATGGAACACATCAGCCCCGTGGCAGGACGGGAAAGCAACAGGGAAAGAGCTTTTAGTGCTCCCCTGGGATGTGGTCTTGGCACAAGGGGAAGTGGTGAGTGGAAGGAGAGCTCTGGAATATTCCAGTTGGATCAAGTGGGGTGGAACTAGGAAGAGAAGCAGCAGGAGGAGCTGGGACTGAACCCAGCTCAGCACCCTTCCCAGGGCTGACTTCAGCAGCTGAACAGCAACTCCGGCCCAGACTCCACCACAGGCAGGGGCTGGGTGGTGACGAGAGCGACGCCGTCCCACAGAGCACCTCTGGAGAGGTGGCAGGGGGGCAACTGGGATGGAGCAGAGTCACACTGCTGCCAACTGGACCTTCCCTGTCCCCTCTGAGTCCCCTCACCTGTGCCACAGCCTCGAAGAGGGGCAGGCTGAGCCACTTGAGGAGGGCGAAGGACCTGACGCAGCGAGTGACCTCCAGCGGCGTCATGGTGGCCACCTGTGGCTGCAGCTCGCTGGCCATCTTCTGGAAGACCTGGGGCTGGTGGAAATTCAGCTTGCCTGCAGGGAGCAAAGGGAAAAGGGGCACCCTCTTACAAGGAGCTGGTGCAGCAGCCATGCTTGGTGGTGGTGGTAGCACCAAAGGAGAGGAGGAGGCTCCAGGAGGGGTTCTGCCTCCCTCTGAGCTGGCAAGACCTCATCGTTGCTGGTCAGAACAAGCTGCACCCAGCAGCTGCCAGTCCTGCTGCCAGCTCGTGGCTCCAACCTCCACTCAGTGCTGCTGGCAGATTTTAGCCCCAGTGGCTCTGGATCTGAAGATCCTGATAAGGCCAGAAGAGGCCTGAACTCACTGAGGCTACCAGGAACCTCACAGCAGCTGAGGAACTGCCAGCACCAAGTCCTGCAGCAGCTCAGGTCAGCTCAGGAGCACCCAGGAGAGCACAGTCCCCAGGAGGAGAGCACAGTGCCCTTGAGGAGAGCACAGTGCCCAGGAGGAGAGCACAGTGCCCTGGAGGAGAGCACAGTCCCCAGGAGGAGAGCACAGTGCCCTGGAGGAGAGCACAGTCCCCAGGAGGAGAGCACAGTGCCCAGGAGGAGAGCACAGTGCCCTGGAGGAGAGCACAGTCCCCAGGAGCAGAGCACAGTCCCCAGGAGGAGAGCACAGTGCCCAGGAGGAGAGCACAGTCCCCAGGAGCAGAGCACAGTCCCCAGGAGGAGAGCACAGTCCCCAGGAGGAGAGCACAGTCCCCAGGAGGAGAGCACAGTGCCCAGGAGGAGAGCACAGTGCCCTGGAGGAGAGCACAGTGCCCAGGAGGAGAGCACAGTCCCAAGGAGGAGAGCACAGTGCCCTGGAGGAGAGCACAGTGCCCAGGAGGAGAGCACAGTGCCCTGGAGGAGAGCACAGTCCCAAGGAGGAGAGCACAGTGCCCAGGAGGAGAGCACAGTGCCCTGGAGGAGAGCACAGTTCCCAGGAGGAGAGCACAGTGCCCAGGAGGAGAGCACAGTGCCCAGGAGGAGAGCACAGTGCCCTGGAGGAGAGCACAGTGCCCAGGAGGAGAGCACAGTGCCCAGGAGGAGAGCACAGTCCCCAGGAGGAGAGCACAGTGCCCTGGAGGAGAGCACAGTGCCCAGGAGGAGAGCACAGTCCCCAGGAGGAGAGCACAGTGCCCTGGAGGAGAGCACAGTGCCCAGGAGGAGAGCACAGTGCCCTGGAGGAGAGCACAGTGCCCTGGAGGAGAGCACAGTGCCCAGGAGGAGAGCACAGTGCCCTGGAGGAGAGCACAGTGCCCAGGAGGAGAGCACAGTGCCCTGGAGGAGAGCACAGTGCCCAGGAGGAGAGCACAGTCCCCAGGAGGAGAGCACAGTGCCCTGGAGGAGAGCACAGTGCCCAGGAGGAGAGCACAGTCCCCAGGAGGAGAGCACAGTGCCCAGGAGGAGAGCACAGTGCCCTGGAGGAGAGCACAGTCCCCTGGAGGAGAGCACAGTGCCCTGGAGGAGAGCACAGTGCCCAGGAGGAGAGCACAGTGCCCAGGAGGAGAGCACAGTCCCCAGGAGGAGAGCACAGTGCCCAGGAGGAGAGCACAGTGCCCAGGAGGAGAGCACAGTCCCCAGGAGGAGAGCACAGTGCCCTGGAGGAGAGCACAGTCCCCAGGAGTAGAGCACAGTCCCCAGGAGGAGAGCACAGTCCCCAGGAGGAGAGCACAGTGCCCTGGAGGAGAGCACAGTCCCCAGGAGGAGAGCACAGTCCCCAGGAGGAGAGCACAGTGCCCAGGAGGAGAGCACAGTCCCCAGGAGGAGAGCACAGTGCCCAGGAGGAGAGCACAGTGCCCTGGAGGAGAGCACAGTCCCCTGGAGGAGAGCACAGTGCCCAGGAGGAGAGCACAGTGCCCTGGAGGAGAGCACAGTCCCCAGGAGGAGAGCACAGTGCCCTGGAGGAGAGCACAGTGCCCAGGAGGAGAGCACAGTGCCCTGGAGGAGAGCACAGTGCCCAGGAGGAGAGCACAGTGCCCTGGAGGAGAGCACAGTGCCCTGGAGGAGAGCACAGTGCCCTGGAGGAGAGCACAGTGCCCAGGAGGAGAGCACAGTGCCCTGGAGGAGAGCACAGTCCCCAGGAGGAGAGCACAGTGCCCAGGAGGAGAGCACAGTGCCCTGGAGGAGAGCACAGTGCCCTGGAGGAGAGCACAGTGCCCAGGAGCAGAGCACAGTGCCCAGGAGGAGAGCACAGTCCCCAGGAGGAGAGCACAGTGCCCAGGAGGAGAGCACAGTCCCCTGGAGGAGAGCACAGTTCCCAGGAGGAGAGCACAGTCCCCAGGAGGAGAGCACAGTCCCCAGGAGGAGAGCACAGTGCCCAGGAGGAGAGCACAGTCCCCAGGAGGAGAGCACAGTGCCCAGGAGGAGAGCACAGTGCCCTGGAGGAGAGCACAGTCCCCTGGAGGAGAGCACAGTCCCCAGGAGGAGAGCACAGTGCCCTGGAGGAGAGCACAGTCCCCAGGAGGAGAGCACAGTGCCCTGGAGGAGAGCACAGTGCCCAGGAGGAGAGCACAGTGCCCAGGAGGAGAGCACAGTCCCCAGGAGGAGAGCACAGTCCCCAGCAGGAGAGCACAGTGCCCAGGAGGAGAGCACAGTGCCCAGGAGGAGAGCACAGTGCCCTGGAGGAGAGCACAGTGCCCAGGAGGAGAGCACAGTCCCCAGGAGGAGAGCACAGTGCCCTGGAGGAGAGCACAGTGCCCTGGAGGAGAGCACAGTGCCCAGGAGGAGAGCACAGTGCCCAGGAGGAGAGCACAGTGCCCAGGAGGAGAGCACAGTGCCCAGGAGGAGAGCACAGTGCCCTGGAGGAGAGCACAGTGCCCAGGAGGAGAGCACAGTGCCCTGGAGGAGAGCACAGTGCCCAGGAGGAGAGCACAGTGCCCAGGAGGAGAGCACAGTCCCCAGGAGGAGAGCACAGTCCCCAGGAGGAGAGCACAGTGCCCAGGAGGAGAGCACAGTGCCCAGGAGGAGAGCACAGTGCCCTGGAGGAGAGCACAGTGCCCAGGAGGAGAGCACAGTCCCCAGGAGGAGAGCACAGTCCCCAGGAGGAGAGCACAGTGCCCAGGAGGAGAGCACAGTGCCCAGGAGGAGAGCACAGTGCCCTGGAGGAGAGCACAGTGCCCTGGAGGAGAGCACAGTCCCCAGGAGGAGAGCACAGTGCCCAGGAGGAGAGCACAGTGCCCTGGAGGAGAGCACAGTGCCCTGGAGGAGAGCACAGTCCCCAGGAGGAGAGCACAGTCCCCAGGAGGAGAGCACAGTGCCCAGGAGGAGAGCACAGTCCCCTGGAGGAGAGCACAGTTCCCAGGAGGAGAGCACAGTCCCCAGGAGGAGAGCACAGTCCCCAGGAGGAGAGCACAGTGCCCAGGAGGAGAGCACAGTCCCCAGGAGGAGAGCACAGTGCCCAGGAGGAGAGCACAGTGCCCTGGAGGAGAGCACAGTCCCCTGGAGGAGAGCACAGTCCCCAGGAGGAGAGCACAGTGCCCTGGAGGAGAGCACAGTCCCCAGGAGGAGAGCACAGTGCCCTGGAGGAGAGCACAGTGCCCAGGAGGAGAGCACAGTGCCCTGGAGGAGAGCACAGTGCCCAGGAGGAGAGCACAGTCCCCAGGAGGAGAGCACAGTCCCCAGGAGGAGAGCACAGTGCCCAGGAGGAGAGCACAGTGCCCTGGAGGAGAGCACAGTGCCCTGGAGGAGAGCACAGTGCCCAGGAGGAGAGCACAGTGCCCAGGAGGAGAGCACAGTGCCCAGGAGGAGAGCACAGTGCCCAGGAGGAGAGCACAGTGCCCTGGAGGAGAGCACAGTGCCCTGGAGGAGAGCACAGTGCCCAGGAGGAGAGCACAGTGCCCTGGAGGAGAGCACAGTGCCCAGGAGGAGAGCACAGTGCCCAGGAGGAGAGCACAGTCCCCAGGAGGAGAGCACAGTCCCCAGGAGGAGAGCACAGTGCCCAGGAGGAGAGCACAGTGCCCAGGAGGAGAGCACAGTGCCCTGGAGGAGAGCACAGTGCCCAGGAGGAGAGCACAGTCCCCAGGAGGAGAGCACAGTCCCCAGGAGGAGAGCACAGTGCCCAGGAGGAGAGCACAGTGCCCTGGAGGAGAGCACAGTGCCCTGGAGGAGAGCACAGTCCCCAGGAGGAGAGCACAGTGCCCAGGAGGAGAGCACAGTGCCCAGGAGGAGAGCACAGTGCCCAGGAGGAGAGCACAGTGCCCAGGAGGAGAGCACAGTGCCCTGGAGGAGAGCACAGTGCCCTGGAGGAGAGCACAGTGCCCAGGAGGAGAGCACAGTGCCCAGGAGGAGAGCACAGTGCCCAGGAGGAGAGCACAGTGCCCTGGAGGAGAGCACAGGCAGGCTCTGAGAGCTGCTGCAGCAGCAAAGGCTCGATCCAGCCTGATGTGACAATGTGGCAGCTACAAGGAACACAACAGAGAGTGACAGGGTCCTGGCCATGACTGTCCCTACCACAGTGCCTACAGTCTTGCTCCCAAGCCAGGCCCAGCAGTTGCAGCTCTCCACTCTGCAGCTTCTAAGGCTGGAGAAGTGTTGGATTATCTCTGCACACAACCCAGGTCCATCTGTACCACCCTGCTGCCCTTCCTGAGCTGCAGCACCTACAGCTCTGATTGGAGAAAGGTGTCCAGGCTGGATTTGGAGGCTGTGACATGCAGAGTCCACCTCTCTCCTTACAGCTTGGCCCAGCACAGCTAACCCATCAAGACCACCCTGGCCCCAGTGGCTGCCAGAAGAGCTTTTTCCACCACCAGAAGATGGGCCATCAGGAAAAGAGCTCCTCCTTGGCTCTCCTGGCTTCCTTTAGCCCTGTTCCCCTGGGCTTTAGCCCTGCTCCCCTGGGCTTCCCACTGGCCACCAGCAGTCAGAGGAGGACAAGACCGTGCACCATGATGCAGGAGGAGCTAGAGAACCAAGACCCTCAGACCACAAACCAGGTGATCCAGCAGTGCTACCCTGGAATTCGTGCACTGGCCCAGGCTGCCCAGGGCACTGGTGCAGTCCCCATCCCTGAAGAGCTTTCAAAGCCATGGAGATGTGGTGCTGAGGACATGGATTAGTGGTGCCCTGGCAGTGCTGGGGTCATGGTTGGACTTGATGAGCTTAAAGGGCTCTCCCAACCCAACCCATTGTGTGATTGCATGATTCCAAGTCTCCTTTAGGTGCACTGGAAGGAAAATGGTGTCTCTGGGCTCCCTCCAGCTGTGCTCCCTCCAGCTGTGCTCAGAGCTGGAAGCTGTGCTGGTTGTACACCAAACCCACCCTCAGGTACCCTTCCAACCCCTCTCCTCCAGCTTAGCCATGGCAAGGCCATCAGTCCCACCTTGAGCACCCAAAATCAGCTGGCTTTTGGCACCCAGCAGCTCCTGACACATCCAAGCCACTTACCATAGGCAAATATCAGATCCAGCAGGATGCTGAGGCCCAGCTCTGAGTGCTTCTGGCTGAGGTGGTAGGACAAGGCCCGGAGCAGAGGCACACAGCGCCGGTTCTGGTAGGCCAGCGCCAGAGTCACCTTCCTGATGTCATCAGGCTCAAACTGCTCAGCAAGCTCCAGAGCCTGCCAGGAGACATTTGGAAGAGGGATGTCAAGGGAAAGCAGGCAGGGAAGAGCCCTATCTGCTGGATCAGCCCCTTCCTGCTGGATCAGCAGCTCCCGGGGTGCTCCAATTTCTGCCTGCTTGGCAGGATGCTGACCCCACGCTGTTGGTTTGGGCTCTGAAGAGCCAAGAGCCCTGTCAGGCACACTGACAATGTCCTGCCTTGTCACACTGCTGTCTGCAGCATTTAGCTGTCCCCAGGGTCCAAGCAGAGGGGACAGTGAGGCTCAGCAGCTACAGATCCTGCTGTGGCAGCTGTTTGGCCAGGCCCCAGCACGGGCTGGATGAGGAGTGAATTGGGTGTAGCTGCAGGGGTGGCTCTGCCCCAAAGGTGGGTCCCTGCTCCTGGGAGGTAGAGACAGGGGCTGGAGGGGACAGAGATGTACCTCTGAGGACGATGGCTGCCCAGAGGACAGTAAGGACGCTCCTCAGCCCAGCTGCTCTCAAAGCCTGGCTTGCACAGAGGAGCAAGGGACTCTGGCTGGCAGTGGTGTGACACTGGCTCGAAGTCACCACCTGCCAGCTGAGCTAAGGAGATCTGAGCCCTTCTCTGCCAGTCTACAGAGTGAAACACCAGCTCAGCCCAACCTTCCACCAGTGCAGACCAGTGTGAGCCACCCACTGACACCAGTGTGGACTGGGAAGGGGCTGGGAGATATAAGCTCCTCTGTGGTGCCCCTGGAGTGGGTGAGGCCACACCTCAAATTCTGGGCTCAGTTTTGGGCCCCACACTCCAAGGACATTGAGGAGCTGGAGCAGGACCAGAGAAGGGCAACAAAGCTGGGGAAAGGTCTGGAGAACAGGGCTGGGGAGGAGCAGCTCAGGGACCTGGGGGTGTTCAGCCTGGAAAAGAGGAGGCTGAGGGGAGACCTTCTGGCTCTCTGCAACTCCCTAAAAGTAGGCTGGAGCCAGGTGAGGGTTACCCTCTTCTCCCAAGAAGCAAGTGACAGGACAAGAGGAAAGAGCTTCAAGTTGCCCCAGAGGAGGTTTAGGTTGGGCATGAGGAACAATTTCTTGTCCTCAAGGGCTGCCAAGGCCTGTCCCAGGCTGCCCAGGGCAGTGGTGCAGTTCCCATCCCTGTAGGGGCTTCAAAGTTGTGGAGCTGTGGTGCTGAGGGCTGTGGTTTGTGGGTGCCCTGGCAGTGCTGGGTTCATGGTTGGACTCCATGACCTTCAAGACCTCTTCCAACCCAAACCATTCCTCGAGTCTATGACCTACAGAACTCCCCAGATGCAAACCTCTCCTAGAAGCATGGGCAGCTGCTCGAGCAGCAGCCCTCCAGCACCCACCAGAACGCTCTGGAATGGACTTCACCTTTGGGATTAGGGCTGGAGGGCACAGGGCTCTCCCCTCCACCTCCATTCCCTGCAGGCAGGCCGCCCCAGCAGGTGCCAGCAGCAGGAGGGGGAGCCCAAGGCCCTACCTTGTCCTCCAGGCGGTCCATCAGGGCGGGCGCCATGTGGCCGACCTTGCTCATCAGCATCACCACGCTGCGGGTGCCCTCCAGCTCTGTCCAGCGGAGCTCCAGCTTCTTGATGACCTCGGAGAGCAGCCTGCTGTCCCTGCCCTGCCTGTGCACCAAGAACTCCGCCAGGCAGACGAGCTGGCGGAAGGTGAGGCGCCGCAGCCGCCACAGCACCTCCTGCTCCACCGACTGCAGCTCCCTCCTGCTGCTCTCCACCCCCAGCCAGTGCAGGCTCCTCAGCACGTTCACCAAGGTGTTGTTCCACACCTGAGAGATCTGGGAGCAGAAGGAAATCGGGGAAGGTGTTAGGGAGAGGCAGCAAGAGGAGCTGGGCTGAGGTTCAGCCAGGCCAAGGGTCCTGCTCCTGGGTCACAACAACCCCAGGAAGGCTCCAGGATGGGGGCAGAGGGGCTGGGAACTGCCCCGTGGAAAAGGACCTAAGGGGGCTTGGTGCCAGCAGCTGGAAGTGAGCCAGTGAGTGTCCAGGTGGCCAAGAAGGGCACCAGCATCCTGGGGAACTGTCCTGTGGAAAAGGACTAGGGAGGTTGGCGACAGCAGCTGGAAGTGAGCCAGTGAGTGCCCAGATGGCCTAGAAGGCCACCAGCATCCTGGCTTGCATCAGGAAGTGTGACCAGGACATGGGCACCCCTTTGGATCCATGGTGACAGTGACACAGGACCAAGGAGATCAGCAGGAGCAGCATTTTAACTCCAAATCCAGCAGCATGGCAATGTCTCAGCCCAGTGGAACCAACCAGGAAGCCTCAGGACATATCCCAGCTCTCTGCTGTCTGTAGACAGGTTTTAGGGAGCAGAGATTATGGATCAGGAGAAGCAGAAGTGCCTGCAGAACACTTGTACCCTGTTGTGACAGGACAAGGGGTGATGGTCTGAACTAAAACAGGGGTTCAGACAGGAGGGAAGGGAGAAAATGTTTGCACTGTGAGGATGGTGATACCCTGGCCCAGGCTGCCCACAGAGGTGGGAGATGCCCCCTGGCACCATCCCAGGTCAGGCTGTCTGGGGCTCTGAGCCACCTGCTCTAGTTGCAATGTCTCTGCTGACTCCAGGGAGTTGCACTGGATGAGCTTGAAAGGTCCCTTCCCAAACCATTCTGTGACTCTCCAATTTCATGATTTCCTTCCTGAGAGAGCTTCAGACTCAAGGGGACAGGACCAAGGCAGCACTAAATGAAGAGAACCTCTCCACTGCATCTTGGCTCTGCTCCACAAAGCAGTGACTGCAGGTAGAAATCATTAAGTTTTCTGCTTTGAGTTGATCACTTCATCAACTGATCCCTTCAACTTCACTCCCAAACACAAACTACAATCCCTAAACCAGCAGCAGGTTCAATCCCAGGAGCACCTGGGAGCTGCTTTTCCACCTCATGTCCTTACCCCAAAGCTCTTCTGCAGCCAGGAGAGTACTTACCTGGGAATCCATGATGCTGATGAGCTGCTGGAAACGTTGATCTTGCACAATGCTTCTTGTTTCCAGGTTTTTTTCCACAGCCAGTTTGGAAAGTTGAGTAATTACTTGGGAAGCTTGGTTGCTATTGAGAGCATGGAGCTCACCCAGCTGGAGCAGGTCCTGAGGAGTTGTGGCTGTCTCAATCAGTTCCCTAATCACTTTGTGCTCTGGATTTCTGCTCTCCTCCAGCTGTTCCTTGACTGAGAACCCATCAGCCCAGTTCAAAAGGCTTGAAGTATGAAAGGAATTGAAAGGCAGAGCTCTTGCTGTCACCATCTTTCCAACTGGTGCCAGCAGAGAGGCTGGGACTGAGGCTGGAGAGATGAAGGCCCCCAGGTGCCTCCAGCAGCAGCGTTGCACCAAACGGGCTGCCATGGCAGGAGGAAGGAAGGCTGGAGGTCAATGTTGCATTTCAGGAAGCTGAGAAAGGAAAAGAAACCTTTTAGGTGCAGGAATTGGAGAGATAAAAAAGGAGACAGCCAGCTTCTGGTGATGGCTGTGAGGAAAGGGCTGTTTTGACCAGCAGGACTGGATGTGAAGAGCAAAGCAGGGCTGTGGAGGAGGCTCTGTGCTTCCCTGCTGGGCTAACCTGCCTCCAGCCCCCTCAGGGGCTGCTCAACTTCAGCACTGCTGTCCAAGGCACCATGCAGCTGCTCCAGAGTGGCTGGCAGCAGGGGCTGCAGCAACCCCAGCTTTTCACCAGCCTCAACTCAGCCTTGCCCAAACCTCCAGCGGCATCGCCTCATTTCCCCAGCTGCTCCCGGCTTGCCCACACCATGTTGCCACACCAGCTCCTCAGAGCCTCTGGTCTCTCCTTGCACTCCGGGGATATTCCACTCAGACCCTGCCGGGCTCAGCCCATACTTCCCCGAGCCATTTCCCCCTCAGATCCCTGACTCTATCGTCCCGTTCCCCACCCCCAAGCCTATTCCCATCAAGGTTCCCCCCGGGCCCGGCCGATTCCATTCAGAGCGTCGCCACACCCGGCCCTTCCCTTTCGGGCTCCTTCCTCAGACCCCCGCGGAGATCGGTACCGGCTTTTCCCGAACTATTCCCCTCGGAGCACCGCCCCGGTCCCTTCGAGTCCCCTCAGACACCTCCAGGCCCGGTCCTCTGCCCCCGGGTCCTTCTCAGACGACCCTGGGCCCAGCTCTCCCGCTCGGGCGCGGCTCTCCCCACCCGCGGGCCCAGCTCTCCCCAACCCCCAGGCTCTTCCACTCCGCTCCTGGGGCCTGATCTACGCCCCCCAAGTCCGATCTCAGGCCGGACCGCTCCCCTCCCGCCCCCGCCAGGCCTGACCTCGCCCGCCCCAGCCACACGGCGGGCCGGGAAGGTGGCGCCGGCACAGCTTGATAGCGTCACCAGACAGCGACGTTTCCTATTGGCAGAGTGCCCGCGCACTATTTACGTCATCATATTGCGACGAGTGCCCATTGGCTGAGGCGGCGAGCGCGGCGCGGAAGGCAGCCGCTCTGAGCCGGTGTCGGCGGTTGAGGCACGGCAGGACTCTGAGTCCTGTGAGAAGCGCTACCCGGGGCTGCGTGTCCGCCTGTGTCCCACCTGCACTGCCAGGCCGCCATGCTGTGAGGCACCCGAAACTCCCCACGGGCAGCCCTGGTGCTGTCTCACTGCGTGCGGGGAGGGTCGATCTGAGGGAGAGTCGGGAGGCTACGCGGAGGGGTCTGGCCAGACTGCAGCGGTGGGCGAGGCCAAAGGGATGAGGTTCAGCCAGGCCAAGCGTCCTGCCCTTGGGTCACGACAACGCCAGGAAGGCTCCAGGCTGGGGGCACAGTGGCTGGAAACTGCCTGGGGGAAAAGGACCTCGGGGTGGGGGGAGGGGGTGACAGCAGCTGGAGATGAGCTAGTGAGTGCCCAGCTGGCCAAGAAGGCCACCAGCATCTTGGATCAGCAGTGGTGTGGCCAGCAGGAGCTGGGCAGGGAGTGTCTCCCCTGGACTGGGTAGTGGTGGGGCCACACCTTAAATCCTGGGGTCAGTTTTGGGCCTCTCACTCCAAGAAGGAGTGGCCCTGAAGGGGCTTCAAAGCTGTGGAGATGGTCATGGTTTAGTGGTGACCTGGCAGTGCTGGGTTCATGGCTGGACCTGGTCTTAAAGGTCTCTTCCAACCTAAGCCATTCTGTGATTTCCCCCCTGGCTCTCTTTGTCCCCTCTGCTGCCCAGCCCTGCCCTGCCCTGGTGAGGTTCTCAGCAGTGACCTCACCCAGGTTCTGCCTTGCCCAACCTCTTTGCTTTCCTTCCTGCTCTCCCAGTGTCTGGCCTGGTCTGTGGGAACAAATGAAGACAAACAAAGAGGTGGCCTGGCAGGAATGCTGAGGGGCAGCTCAGCCCTGTGGTGATCAAACAGATCAGGCACTGATTTATGAGCTTTGTGTTTCCCACAGCTCAGGGCCTTGCTGTTTGCTCTTGGGGGGTGTGATTTACACACACACACACACACACCATGGCTCTGTGCTGAGGAGGTGGCCTGAGAAGGGGATGACCATGGGGTTACCCCAGCTGAAATGCACCAAGTTGTCTCTTTTTGTCCCCAGAATGGCCTTGCAGGGTTTAATGTCTGTGTGCAAAGGGCTGAGCCTGCTCAGGGTGCATGTGAAGTTGTAATTAATAATAATTAATGACTAATAAATAATATCTCAAGGTCTTAGTGCTGGGTTTGGTCACTGTTACACCCTGAGTCTGAGAATTGGAGGAGAAAATGAAGCAAAACCTCCTCTGAGGGCTTGCTGCAGCCTGCTGGGGGTGGCCTCATGCCCTGGGTGCTGTCTCCCTGTGGGCTGTGGGTGCTGCTGGGCTGGGTGGTCCCTTCTGGGAGCTGAGCTCTGTCCTTCAGCTCAGTCAGGAGCTCCCTGCTCATCCATGCAGACCTTCAGCTACCTCACACCTGTGAAGGATGAGGTGCTTGAAGCAGCAGCAGCTTGGAGAAGATGATCCTTGGAAAGCAATCAGCTCTGCTGGACCTCTCCTCTCCAGGACTGTGTCCCATGAAGCTTTTTTTCCAAGCAGATTCTTGAAGAGGCCAAATCCTTCTTTCTGGAGGTGTCCAGGGTGGTGATCCTGCTTCCTGTCCAACTTCCTGCACTCAGCATCTTGATCTCCACCATTTCATGGCCACCACAGTCAAGGCTGCCCTCAACCTTCTCATCTCCAGCCAGGCTGTCCTGGTGGAGGTGCAGTGGAGCACCTCTCAATGTCCTGGCTCAGGAAGCCATCATCCAGGCCACATCTGCAGTGGTGTGGCCAGGCCTGGTCCCCACCAGCCCAGAAGATGTGGACAGAACAGAGAGGGTCCCAAGGAGGGCCAGGATGGTGGTCAGAGGGATGGAGAACTGTTCTAGGGGGAAAACCTGCAGGGGTTGGGGCTCTGCTCCCTGGAGAGGAGAAGGTTTTAGAGGGACCTGATCACAGTGTGCAGTACTCAAAGGGTGGAGGCTTTGAAGGGGAGGGGAAGGGTCAGTGGGTGCTGGGAGGGGTTTCACCTCAGCTGGGGTTGTCCACTGAGAGCAGTTGGCACCTGGCAGAACCTCCCTGGGGTGGAAGCCTCACTGCTGGGGCTGATGAACCTGCCTGGGGGGTGAGAGAATCCCACCTGGGAGCTCTTCTCCACACAAGGTTGCATCTGGATCTTTCCAGGGCCAAGCTGGGCTGTCCTGCAGGCATGTGATGGCAGCACCCACCCCTGGGGACTTCCCAGCTGTCTCCCACCAGCTCTGACCTGGGCACACTTGTCCCCGAGTGATTTACAAGCTGCTGACAGAAACTCCTTGCTTCTCCTGGGGCTGCATCCAACCCCTCCTGGGGCTGCATCCATCTGCTTTGGAGACTGGGTCCAACCTTCCACAGGAATGGAGCCCAGCCAGCTTGGTGCTGAGCATGACCCACCTCCAGCTCAGACCTGGCCCCTCCTGGGGCTGGATCTGGACCTCCTACAGGGATGGAGACCACCCAGCCAGGAGCTCTGAACCTGCTGGGTGGCTTTGGGCTTCCCCTGGCTGTGTGTGGTGGTGCCAATGGGGGTTGAAGAGAGAGTCCCCTTCTGGGCAGGGTCCTGCTTGGCATCCCTCTGAAGGTTCCTCCCTGGCATCCCTCTGAAGGTTCCTCCCTGGCATCCCTCTGCAGGGTCCTCCCTGGCATCCCTCTGAAGGTTCCTCCCTGGCATCCCTCTGCAGGGTCCTGCTTGGCATCCCTCTGAAGGTTCCTCCCTGGCATCCCTCTGCAGGGTCCTCCCTGGCATCCCTCTGAAGGTTCCTCCCTGGCATCCCTCTGCAGGGTCCTCCCTGGCATCCCTCTGAAGGTTCCTCCCTGGCATCCCTCTGCAGGGTCCTCTCTGGCATCCCTCTGAAGGTTCCTCCCTGGCATCCCTCTGCAGGGTCCTGCTTGGCATCCCTCTGCAGGGTCCTCCCTGGCATCCCTCTGCAGGGTCCTCCCTGGCATCCCTCTGCAGGGTCCTCCCTGGCATCCCTCTGCAGGGTCCTCCCTGGCATCCCTCTGCAGGGTCCTGCTTGGCCTGGGGGAGGCTGGTGGCCCCCAGGGCTGCTGTTTTTCAGCTTCACCTTGTTTGCTCCTCCGACCTCCAGGCCCCATCAAACACCTGGAGGGGGCTGGCAAGCCCCAGCCCTGGGCCAGGGTCACTTCCTGACCCAGCCCTGTGGGACAGAGGACCCCAGGGTGCTGTCCCCCTCCATCCCCAGCCACTGCTCCTGGGTGCTCACCTTGGGGTGCACCTCGCCCTGCTGTGGTGGGCCCCGAGCCCAGCACCGTCCTTGGTCACATCCTGACTGGATCTCAGCCATCCCCAGGGCTGGCACCCCCCACTCTGGCGACCTGAGGACCAAAGGGGGAGGGATTTGGCTCCTGGCCGGGTTTGGCCCACCGGGAATTTCCTGCTGGCACCAGGGGAAGGGTCAGCCCTTGGCAACGCCCTGGCTGGGGGTGGTGGCCATAAAAGGGTCTCCCTGGCATGCTGGGTGACAGGAGGCAGGATGAGGCCGTGCCAAGCGGTGCCACTCCTGCTGCTGCTCCTGGGGCTGTCTGGAGCCACCACCCCGGGGCTGGCTGGATCCAGCACCCTGCCACCGGTGCTGTCTGCATCCATGCCCCCGGGGCCCTGGACTGTCACCTCCCAGGACGTGGCCTTGGCAGCGGTGGAGCTTCTCAACACGAAGGGCATCGTGCCCTCTGCCCTGCAGCTGCGGGGCACCGCTGCTCCGGACAGGGTGAGAGCTCAGCACCTCCTGGGGCTGCATCTGCCCCTCCTGGAGCTGCATCTGCTCCTCCTGGGGCTGCATCTGCCCCTCCTGGAGATGCATCTGCCCCTCCTGGGGCTGGACCCATCTGCTTTGGAGACTGGGTCCAACCTCCAGGGACGGAGCCTACCCGGCTTGGTGCTGAGTGTGGCTCATCTCCAGGTTGGCTCTGGCCCCTTTTTGAGCTGGATCTGGACCTTCTGCAGGGGTGGAGCCCACCCAGCTGGGTGCTGAGTGTGCCTCATTTCTGGGTTGGACCTGGCCCCTGCTGGGGCTGGATCAGGCTGGGCTGGGGGCTGGATCCATCCCATTTCAGGGCTGGCCGTTGGGGCCAGTGGTGCTGTGGGTCCCTGATGTGTTCTCCCCCCAGGCCCTGGCCCTGCAGCAGCGGCAGGAGCTGAACTTCACCATGGAGGAGAGCTCCTGCCACGCCCCGGGGACCGCCACCAGCCCCTGCGAGAGCCTCTGGCTCGCGGTGAGGATGCAGCGGCCCCAGCTGGGGAGCAGCGGGGGGGGGGGGGAAACTGAGGCACGGCAGAGGTTCAGCATCCTCTCCTCTGTGCCCCCTTGCCCTCCCCCACAGTCGCTGGTACACTGCCAGGGTTGGGTCTTCCTGGAGCAGCAGCAGGCCACGGTGGAGTTCTCCTGCAAGAAGGGATCTGCTTTGGTAAGAAAGTGCCCAAAATGTGTCCCCACCCTGTCACCCGAGGGGGAGGGGGCACCCAGACCTCCCCACCCATCCCCCTGAGGTTTGGTGTCCCTCCTCCTCCCCCCAGCACCCCCGAATCAGGAGCTCCAAGCTGAAGAGGTTCTTCAGCAAGCTCAAGGAGCATGTCAAGAGCTTCTTCCAGTGCAGGAACATCTGGATCCATGGCAGGCTCAACCTCCCAGTCCTGAAACCCTGAGTGGATGACACCACTGGGACCCTCCCCCAGCTCTGTGCCTCCCCCCGGGGTGTTCTGCTCCCAAGAAATGTCCCTGCAGTGCTCCTGGGGTCACCTCAGTCCTTGCAGGTCCCTGTGTCACCCTGAACCCCCTGCACCCCACTGGGGTCTCCAGAGTCTTGTGGTCCCCCAAATCCCCCCCTGAGGAGCTCTAAGGGCTGGGGACACCCCCTGGAGTGCAGATGTGTCCCCAAAGGGATGCCACCACCCACAGCTGGGGCATGCTTAGGGCCCTCCTGTCCCATGTCCCCCCCAGGCTGTCACCCTGCGGGCTGGAGGAGGAGGCTGAGCCCTGGGGTGGGTTCCCCAACCTCCCTGGGAGGGGATAAAAGGGGACAGAGGGAGGTGGCCTTGGGGACAAGGATGCCAGGCTCCTGGGTGCTGGTGGTGCTGGCAGTGGGTGGTGGTTGTGCCCTCCCTGCCCCCCTGGCATGTGCCTAGGAGCTGACCCAGGCTGTGGAGCCCTTCAGCCAGCAACCCAAGGTGCAGAACATCTTCAGCCTGCTCAGTGCCACCACCTGGGCACACCACCAGCTCCCTGCTGGGACACACACTTGGGTGCCCACCCTGATGCCTATGACCTCAAGGGTGATAGAGTGAGAGCCTTCTGAGGGGGGATCATGGGGGAGCCACCCACCTCTGTGGGGTCCCCACCCTTGGGGCTGTCCCCACCCTCAGCTCCCCACTCTCCACAGCCCACCAAGGATTGTTCCATGCCCACTCCCCAGTGTGGCACCCACTCTGTGCCCAGCATCACTCGTGTGGCCTCCACCATGGGTGGGAGCTGGGGGGCTTGGAGGGGACAGTTGGGAGGTCCTCATGGTCATCCCATCTCACTCCCTATGACACCTTCCTCTCCTCACAGCATATCCAGGTCAAGGGCTTCTGGCTGCTGGTGCCAGTGGCCACCAACATCAACCATTTCAAGGCCATCAAGAGGAAATGAGACCCCCCACCCCCACCTCGAGGAGCTGCCATCCTGGGGACACCCCTGACCCTTGCCACCCCCCTCCCCAAATAAAGCTGCTTCCTTGACCCACTCTGCCTTTTTCTGCTGCTGTCACCCCACAGGGCACCAGGGACAAGGAGGACAAGATGGGAGAGATGCTGATGGGGAAGGGTCTTGGGGTGGGGACAGCAGAGTCACCCCCCCATCTCCCCCCCCAGGCTAAGCACCACCAGCTCCGTGGAGCCTCCTCCTGGCACTGGCTTTGTGTGGGGACTCACAAGTGGCATGGGACTGGGCCTCCCACCGCACCCTGGGATGCTCTGGGGACCAGAAGGGCCCTCAGGAGCCTGTGGTGGCAGTGATGTGCCCATGGGGGGAGATGGGAGGGGGCAGGAGAGGACATCCCTAGGGTCCCACAGAGACAGCAGAGCTGGGGCTGCAAAGGTGCCCCTGGGTGATGACCCCAGTCCAGGGTGTGGAGGTCCCCATGCAGCCCACCCCTGTGTCTCACTGTCCCCATCCCACACCACTGCTGACAGCCCCTGGTGCCAGCTGAGGCTGGGGGCTGCACGCCCCAGGGCAGGGGTACACCATGGTGGGGGGACCCTCAGGACCTGAACCCCACCAGGATTCTCCTCTTGCATCAGTCTGAGGGGCTCACAGTCCCACTGCCCCCCTCCTACACCTCCCTTCCACCAGTGCCACCAGTTTGGGGGGGACAGAACACCATGACACTGTGGGGACCACGGCACAATGGTGCTGGTGAAGGGTGGGATGAGAACGGCTCCTATTGTTTTGGAGGGGTGGGAGATGCTCTGGGGGCTTCCCGGCGTGCAGCTGTGCCCTGTCCCCGGTGCTGGCCCCGTGTCCCACCACGGCCAAGTCCTTGCCCTTCGGCTTCCCCCCCATCAGCCCAAGGGACAGCCAGGAGCCCTGCTCAGCTGTTGCGGCCACCACGGGCACCTTTATTGGCTCAGCCGAAGCCCACCGAGCCCCTCGCGTGGAGGTCGAACTTGATCCTGGGTCGGAAGCGGCGGATCTTGCCCAGGAAGCGCCCGAACCGGCCCCGCTGCACCAGCACCGGCTGCGGGAGGACAGCGGCGGGGGGCCGGGGTCAGGAGCGGGGAGCGCAGCCGGGACCCCACACCCAGGACCGTGTGCTCGGGGCTCTTGTGGGACCCCACACCCAGGATCCTGCATCTGGGATCCCGTCCAGAACTCCAAACCCAGGATCCCACACCCAGGGACCTACACCCAGGATCCCACATCCAGGATCTCATCCAGGACCCCGCACCCAGGTCCCTGCCCCCAGGATCCCAGACCCAGCATCCCACACCCACGATCCTGCACCCAGGACCCCATCCCTGAGATCCTGTGCCCAGGACTCTTGTATCACCCCACTCCTGGGATCTTGCACCCAGGATCCTCCACCCCGGAACCCCACCCATACCTGGAACCCCAGCACCCTTTTAGGACCCAGCACCCCACACGCAGGTCCCCATGGGTGCCTTAGGACCTCCCCCCCCCCCATCCCACCCTCCACCATCCCTGGGCTGGGCTGGAGTTGTAGTGGGATGGGGACATCAAGGTGTCCTTTTGGAGACAGCAGACTTCTGGGGCAGGAGAAAGGACCCCCCCACCCCACCCTCCGTGGGTGCCAAGTGTGGGTGGTGCCCTTTGGACTGCCCCCAAACTCACGTTGGAGGTGGCATCGGAGCAGTGCAGGTCGATCTCGGGGGAGCTTTCAGTGAAGCGCACCGATCCTGAGCACTCCTTGATGACCTGGGGAGGGGGCGACACCCAGTGTCACCTTGAGGTGAGGCCACCCTGAGGCGAGGTCCCCCAGAAGCCCCTCCAGGAGGTGTCCCTCCTCCTCCTCACCCCGTTCTCCTTGAAGTCGCAGTCGTCGGGGCTGGCGCGGGCGCTGGGGCCACATTCGGTCTCCATCATGCTGAAATTGAGTGCTCGAAGGGTGCTGAGCTCCACGCCCTGCAGGGGCAACCCGCGGGTGGGGGGTCAGAGGCGGGTGACAAAAGGAGGGTGTCCCGAGGGGGGTGGCACTCACCGGGCCGGGCTCCGGGTCAGCGCTGAGCAGCCTGAAGATGTTCTGCACCTCGGGCTGCAGGTTGTAGGACTCCACAGCCTGGGCCAGCGCCTGGGTGTAGGCCAGGGGGGCAGGGGCAGGGAGGGCACAAGCCCCCCCCAGCACCACCAGCACCAGCACCCAGGAGCTCGGCATCCTTGTCCCCAGGGCCACCTCCCCAGGTGCCCTTTTATCCCCACCCAGGGAGGTTGGGGACCCCCTTCCCCCCAGGGCTCAGCTTTCCCCCCCCCCCGGAAATGCCTGGCCCCAGCCCACAGGGTGACAGTTGGATGAGGGGGGGACATGGGACAGAAGGACCCTGAGCCACTGCTGGGACAGGTTCCCCATGGAGCTGGTGGCATCTCTGGTCCTCTTTGGGGACACCGCCCTGCTCCACAGGCTGTCCCCAGCCCTTAGAGCCCATTGGGGTCAGAGATTTCTGGGGCCACAAGCCCTCAGGGACCCCAGTGGGGTGACAGAGTGACAGTTTATTTGGGGGAGGACATGGTCCAGGGGGACTGCAAGCATGATCCAGCTGTGGCTGGTGGCATCTCTGTACCTCTTTGGGGGCACAACCCTGCTCCACAGGTTCCCCCTAACCTTTAGAGCCCCTTGAGTGGACCACCAGCCCTTGGGGACCCCATCAGGGTGCAGAGGGAGGGACTGAGGGGACACAGGGACCTGCAGGGATTGAGGTAGACATCAAGGGCATGTTGCCCATGTTGGGTAGGTGCCCCCTGGGCTTGCACAACCCCATCCTTGCCCCATCCCTGTTGCCCAACATCCCCAAGCTGTGTCACCCCACACACAAGCTCACACATGACCCCCAGCTAGCTTTATTGCAGCTCCTTTGGGGACAAGGGACCACAGGGTGTCCTTGGGGGTTACATGCCAGCAGGGTGGCGAGGACGTGGTGGTGGCCTTGAGGATGATGAGGAGGATGATGATGATGATGATGATGATGATGGGTGACCTGGGCTGCTGGAGGAATGAGGTTGGGTGCTGCCACCAGGTTGCTGGGAGGGAAAAATGAGGGTGGGCTTCACCCTGCAGCCAGAGAATGTCCCCAGAGTGTGGGGCACATCCCCACTGCTGTCCCCCATGCCAAGGGTGGGGGCACCTAGGGGCCTCACCAGCTCCTGGCCGCACTCCACCATCGACAGTGGCACGTCAGGGAGGAAGGCAAAGACGGAGACCTGTGCCCGGCACTGCTGCACCTGGGGCATGGAGAGACCCTGAGTGACCTGGGGACATTTTTTTGTGTCCCCAAATCCGTGTTCTGGGAGGGGGTTGGTGCCAGGCTTACCCTACCCGGCCGGGGCTGGCAGCTGGCACCGCGGCGCTCAGGGAGGCTCCGGGGGCAGGCAGGCCGGCGGGCGGTGAAGTTGAGGCTGAAATGGGTCCCCCAGTCGAAGGTCTGCCCAGGGGGGAAAGGGATGGAGCCATGGGAGAAGGATGGAGCCAGCAGGGAGGGGATGGAGCCACACCACTGCTGATCCAGGCCAGGACAGAGCCACTTGGAACAGGGTAGAGCCACCAGGGAAGAGGATGGAGCCAGTGGGAATAGGATGGAGCCAGAAGGGAAGGGGATGGAGCCAGTGGGCAAAGTGTGGAGCCGTTGGGAATAGGATGGAGTCAGCAGGGAAAGGATGCAGCCATGGGAAAAGGATGGAGCCAGCAGGGAAAGGACGGAGCCATCGGTGGCTTCCAAAGCTGTTGGGGAAAGGTTCCCGCCCAGCTGGGTGCCAGATTTGGGGGCATCCACCCCGTTCCCACCCCTCTCCTACCGTCCTGCTGACTGCCAGCACCTTGAGCAGCTTCAGCTCCTGGCCGTGTGTCTCCAGCACGGAGCGGGCCAGGTCCCGGGGAGCCGGCAGCCCCGGGGGGACGACGCCGCCCGCCGCCAGCAGCACAGCTCCCAGCACCAGCGCCATGGGGACGGACTGGGCACAGCGGCAGGAATCGGCTCTCGGTTGGGAGTCAGCTCTAGAATCAGCTGAGGGGCCCCTGGCTGGGCTGGATTCTCCTCCAGGATAAACACGGGCCCCTCAGCCGTGGGGGTGGGATCGTGTTCCTGTGTTTTCCTTGGCAGGTGCCCACCCAACCCCGGCAGGGACACGGAGATGCCGGAGCCTTCCCCTCTGCGGCCCCTTCCCTTCGCCTGCTCCTGATTGCAGGATGGTGCCCGTGGGATGCATCCCTGCTCCGGGAGTGTGAGCATCCTCTTGGCTCCCAGACACAAAACCCAGGACCTTCCTCCCCTCTCCCTCACATTTCCCCACTTTTGGGATGTTTTAGGCTCCTACAGACAAGAGAACCCAGTAGCCTCCTCTCCTCTTCCTCATTTTTCCCCACTTTTGGGATGCTTCACGCTCCTATGGACAGAAAACCCAGGAGCTCACTCCCCTCTTCATTTTTCCCAGGTTTTTGGGATGTTTGAAATCCCTCTTGCTCTGCTCAGACTCACCCAAACATCCCCCTTCCCACTGGGGAGCACCTTGAATGCCTCCCTGTCCCCTCCCCAGACACAGCAGCACCTGCCAGGGGGTGAAAAGTGCCCAGAAAAGTGCCCTGCTTTGGGGTGAGGAGAAGGGGTGGTGGGCACAGGGTGGCAGAGATGCAGCGCAGCATGGGTCACCTGTGGACACAGAAACGTGTGGGAATGGTGAGGATCTTTAATGAGTTTTGCAGGATTTGGGTTTGTTTCCCTTGAATTCCAGGATGTGGGATGGCAGCCAGTGGATCCTGTTCTCCCAGTGTCCATCCCCTGGCTGATCAGGGCTTTGCTTCCCCCACATTCCTGATTTTTCTGTCCCCTTAGAGACACTTTGAAGCTGAGAGCAGAGGTGCTGCAGGGCCAGGAGCTGCCCTTTCTCTTTGGTCCATCCACAATGGAAAAGCAAAGGAAGCCCCAGGGAATGAAATACCAAAGGGATGTCCAAGTCCACTTGGGATCACTGTGGTGCTGAGCAGCCCAGGAGCCTGGAGGTCACCCCCAGCCCCAGCTTTGGCAGGTCTCTGAGCCACTGAGAGATGCCATCAAAGCACAGCTGATCCAACATTCCCCTTCTGCTGGCCACAAGGCCCCAGGTGGGAGGGAGAAGGGACCCCAGACGGGACAAGACAACCAGCCTCGTGCTTCTCCAAGCTTCCTCTGCACAAGGTGACCACAGGGAGAAGGAGATGCTGAGTGGTGGCAGAGAAGAAGCAGGTCTGAGGCCATGGCAGCCTCACAACTTCCCCCCCCCAGCCCAGCAGCACTTGAGCCAGGAGAAATGAGGGGGAGAGATGGAAAAATCCAACACAGTCCTTCCCATGGAGGTTGGTCCTTCTGCAGAACCCTCATGGTGGCTCCAGCCAGGTGATTTCTGTGATTCGTGGCTTTAAAAGAGACTTCTTCCTGGTTCCACTGGGCAGAGGTGGGGGTAGGGTTTGTCCTTTTTCAAGTCTTAGCAGCATGGAACCCCCCAAACGAAGCCCCCTTCCAGTGAAGCCAGCAGCTGAGAGCCAGGTGGGAATGGAGGGAAGGAGACAACTACTGCCACAGCACATTTTGAGCTCACCATACACCCCAGCTATACAGAGTACCCCACTATACAGACAGCCACATCTACACCCAAAAGGAAGCCCAGGGCTGGGAACAAGCAGAGGACAGGGCTGGGGAAGAGGTGAGGGACAGGAGGAGAAAGCTCTGAGCACCCCAAACTGCTGCAATGAGGCAGGACAAGGGGTGAGGTCCTCGTCCCTCGGGTGCTGCTGGTGGGATTAGTGTCGAGTGCCCGTCCCTGGGCTTTGCTGAAGAAAGGACAGGGGAGTGGAGAAGCCTGGAGGGTGGTGGCTTACATTCATGCAGGAGAAGAGCTGATGCAGACAGGGCTGGGCCAGATACCACAAACTCAGCACCTGTGTGGATCCCACCAGTGCCATGGTTGTGCCAGCTCCACCAACTCCCCAGTTTCCCCCCAGCCCTTGGCAGAGCTTCTCCCACTGTGTCCCCACACAGGATTTCTCTGCCTGTGCTGCACAAGGTGGCCCTGTCCCCACCAGGGAGAGCAGTTCCTCAGGCTGGCACAGCAGGGGACAAACTCAACCAGGGCTTTTCTTGCCCATCCTGGCCCCCCTCTGCTCCAGCTGCCTCCTGCTGCTGTATTTCTAGAGTCATTGTGTTGACCTTCAGGGACATCTTTCCACCTAGGCCATTCTGAGGTCCTAAGCCTGGTTCTTAGTTTAGGAGTGGGCTTCTCCTCCAAAGCTTCCTGAAGAGGACCTGATGGTTTAACTGACCACTTTTCCTCTTCCTAGTTTCTCCATCCTGTGGCTCTTGTGGAGAAGTTTTCCCCATCGAGGTGAAAGAAGCTTCTCCTTCAAGAAGCCCAACCAGGTCTTGTGCAAGAAGCACCTCAAAGAGCAGAGCTTGGGCCAGGAACTGACCCTGGAGGGATTTTTTTTTTCCCTTTCTCTTTCACTAAGCCAGGTGAAACCAACCGGTGCCCAGCAGAGGAGCCGCCACAACAGCCAGAAGAAGCCTGGGGCTGTCAGAGCCACTTTGCTGCTGCTGCTGGAAGGCACAGACCCATCTGCAAAGCCACGAAGGTGGCCGTTGGGATGTCACAATTCAGCCTCCCACAAGGCACTTCCCAAAGGTGCAGCTGAAACCAGACCACACATTGTGTTTGGAGAACCCAGCAGCGAGAGGAGGGCTTTGCTCAACCCCAGCTGCCAGCAAAGCTGCTGGAGGAAGCTGGGTAGGGTGGGACCAGCAGGGGGACACACCAGATCTCAATGGGCTGGAGCTTTCAGGACCTTCACCTCCCCCTCCCCACAAAAACCTAAGGGTGGGAGGTTGTGCTGTCAGGTTTGGGAGCGACACTGGAGCACCACGAAGCTCTCCTCGGCTCGCCCTCAAGAGGATGGGGACAGGGGGGATGCGTGTGTGTGTGTGTCCCACCACCCCCCAACCACCCCCCCCCAACCACTGCCCTTCCTTCCTCCCTTCTCAGATGGTGAGGAGGGGAATGCAGCCCACGCCCACCCCTCCCTCGTGGCACACCATGGGGGCCATGAAGGTCCATCGGTCGGTCTCGGGGTCGTACATCTCCACGGAGCTGAGGTTGGACTGTCCGTCGTAGCCCCCCAGGGCGTAGAGCCGGCCGCAGTTGGCCACCAGGGAAACGCGGCTGCGCCGGCTGCCCATGGGCACCAGCAGGTACCACTGCTCCGCCGGGCAGCTGTAGGCCTCGGCCGCGCTCAGGAAGCCGGAGCCGTCATAGCCGCCGCAGACGAACATCTTGCTGCCCAGTGAGGCGGCGCCGTGGCGGCAGCGCTTGTTCAGCATGCTGGAGACAGGGTGCCAGCTGCACGTGTGCTGGTTGTAGTATTCCACCTGCAGATGGAGACACGCAGTGTGGGCAAGTGAGGGAGGCTTTGCCTGGCACAGAGAGGGGAGTTGGTTGGGTTGGAAGAGAGATTTAAGGTCATGGAAGCCAACCCAGCACTGCCAGGGCACCACCAAACCGTGGCCCTCAGCACCGCATCTCCATGGCTTTGGAACCCCTCCAGGGATTGGGACTGCAACACAGCCCTAGGCAGCCTGGGACAGGCCTTGGCAACACTCAAGGGGAAGAAATTGTTGCTCATGTCCAACCTAAACCTGCCCTGGTGCAACCTGAGGCCATTTCCTCTGGTCCTGTCACTTGTTCCTTGGGAGAAGAGACCAACCCCCACCTGGCTCCAACCTCCTTTCAGGGAGCTGCAGAGAGCCAGAAGGTCTCCATTCAGCCTCAGCACTTCCAGCCCAGTTCTCAGCTCAGTCCTTCCTGAGCAAGAAGGGTCCTGAAAATGACAGGATTTGGGGGTGCAAACCATTCTGGCACTTCAGATGCACAGGGAAAGGGGGACAGAGCCTTCATAGTACTCCATCATGGTGCAGGTTGGAAGCAACCTCTGGAGCTCAGCCAGTCCAACCCCCTGCTAAAGCAGGGCATCCACAGCAGCTTGCCCAGGAGCACAATGCCCAGGGGAGTTTGCAACCTCTCCAGAGAAGGAGACTCCACAACCTCTCTGGGCAGCCTGGGACAGGGCTCCAGCACCCTCACACCAAAGAAGCTTCTCCTGTTCAGATGGAACCTCCTGTTCCAGTTTGTGCCCCTTGCCCTGGCACTGGGCACTGCTGACAGGAGTCTGGCCCCAGCCTCTTGCCCCCCACCCTTTAGGCATTGATAAGCATTGAGAAGATCCCAACCTGACCCTTCAGCTCCCTGCAGCAGCTGAGTTTCTGCTGCCAGGAGCCATCAGACTCACACTGTTGAAGATCTGCAGCCCATCATGTCCTCCTGAGACATAGATCCGGCCCTCGAAGACGGTGACTCCGGCAGCGCTGCGGTTGGAGCTCATGGGGGTCACCACTGTCCACCTGGCCAGGAGAGAGCAGAGGTTAGCACAGCTCCTGCTAACTGCTAGTGGTTCTGTGTTCCCCAGGGCTCAGCACTGGGGCCAGCTCTCTTCAGTCTCTATCCACCACCTGGATGCGGGCATTGAGGCTCCCTCAGTCAGTTTGCAGATGACACCAAGCTGGGTGGCAGTGTTGGTCTGCTGGAGGGTCAGGAAGCTCTACAGGAAGATCTGGCCAGGCTGGATGGGAGAGGCTAATGGGATGATGTTCAAAAAGACCAAGTCCTGGGTTTTGCACTTGGGTCACACCAATCCCATGAACAGCCCAAGGACATTAGGGGCTGGAACAGGTCCAGGGAAGAGCAACAAAGCCAGGGAAGGGTCTGGAGAACAGTGCTGGGGGGGGAGCCGCTGAGGGATCTGGGGGTGTTCAGCCTGGAGAAGAGGCTGAGGGGAGACCTTCTGGCTCTCTGCAACTCCCTGAAAGGAGGCTGGAGCCAGCTGGGGGTTGGTCTCTTCTCCCAAGGGACAAGTGACAGGACCAGAGGAAATGGCCTCAAGTTGCCCCAGGGGAGGTTTAGGACATGAGGAACACTTTCTGCCCCTTGAGGACTGTCAAGGCCTGTCCCAGGCTGCTCAGGGCAGTGGTGAAGTTTCCATCCCTGGAGGGGTTCCAAAGCCATGGAGATGTGGTGCTGAGGGCCATGGTTTAGTGGTGCCCTGGCAGTGCTGGGTTCATGGTTGGACTCCATGATCTTAAAGACCTCTTCCAACCCAAACCATTCAGTGATTCTCCAATTTCACTCAACTGGACTTTCTAGGCCTGGGTTTCACCACCTCCTTTCACCACATTTGATGTAAGCCATGGGCTTGTTCTCCTTGTTTGAGGAATGCTGCTGTTCTGCTGTCAGGACATAAAGGCTTTTTTGTATCATCCCTGTGACATCCTGGACCTCCAGCAGTGCCACAGCACCAGCAGCTGGATGAGCTGCATGAGGAGCTCTTACTTGTTTGTTTCTGGAGAATAGGACTCCACAGAGTTGAGGGATGAGGTTCCATCATATCCACCGCAGACGTAGATCTGACCATCCAGCACCACTGTTCCCATGGCACTGCAAGGAAGAGCAGAACCCTGTCAGATGGCTGTAGGTGCTGCCATCACCTCCTTCACCCCACCAAACCTCCTCCTTTTCCTCTTGCTTCACCCTGCAGGCCGCTCAAGAGCTCAATGCTTGAGCTCCCAGGTCAGGAGAGATGCTGGTGGCATGAGCAGCCCTCATGTTCCTGATCCAAGGACTTCAATCAGAACACAGGGAGACATTTTGACCCAGCTCATGGGTCAAAACCTGTCTCTGTGTTATGATTTTGATCCAAATCCTGAACCAGCATCCCAGTAATTCCATGAAGTACCTCCCCACTGCTGCTGGTTGGAGATATCTCTGGTGAGGGACACACTGCACAGCTCAGGAGATGCTGTCAGACTTAAAGCTCATTAAACCAAGGTGCCTGACCTCATGATTCCACCTTCTACAGCAATTCTTTGGCTCAAATGAGACTTCAGATATGAAAGTGGAATCCCACCTTCAGGATGTGGTCACCAAAGCTTCTGCTAAAAGCTTGGCAACACAATCCTCAAGGATAAAACTTCAGTACTACAGCAGGAGCAGAGCAGTTTGTACAACCACCCACACTGCCTTCCACACAAGAGCACCCTACAAGGTGGAACAACCCAATCATGGAAGAGCAGCTGCCTCTTGTGGTAGGAAAAGCTCCAGGAACCTCACTGCTATGGAAAAAACTTGGGCTTTGCTACTACAGGTTTCCATGTTCTCAGCTGCTTTGTGGCCTGCTCTTCCCAAGCAATCATCATCTGGGACCACAACACTCAAGTCAGACAAAGTTGTTATGGTAAAGCAGTGCTGCAAAGCCTGAGGAGAAACAAACTGTTGGATAACTTGTGGTGACCACACTTGAGCACAAAGAAAAACCACAGCAGGATCCCTGGGTGCCAGAAGATGTTTAAACACGGAAGTGGCTCCCACGTTGTGGTGGGGAAGACGGGATGGCCACACCACTTCACAGGTGGCTTCTCAAAATAGCACAGCATAAGCTCCCAGTGAGCAGAGCCTTTCCCCTCCCTCCTGACCCCCAGCCCTCAGATATTGATAAACATTTATTCAATCCTCTCTCAGTCTTCTCTTCTCCAGACTGACCAGCCCCAGGGCTCTCAGCCTCTCCTCACAGGCCAGTGCTCCAGGCCCTTCAGCATCCTGGTAGCTCACCAGCAGCAGTTAGGGACTTAGGTTAGGGATCTTTGGTTAGGGCTGCTAGGGACTTCTGCTTCTGTTAGTTGCTACTTTGCCTGGCAAGGGCTTCGTCTAGGGACGCTGCTAGGGACTTCTGTTAGCTGCTTCGCCTGGTAAGGGCTCCTGGACTACTTCTGTAAGGGGGACTCTAAGACTCTGTAACGCTGGGGATTCTGCAAGGCAGCAGTAAAGGACTTCTGGGAGGCCTTCTGGGATTCTCTGCATGTCTGCCACCTCGTTGCTGTACAGCCACAGGGCTCCTGCCTTCATTCGCCACCCAGGACTAGGGGTGGAAAACCCAACAGCCAAGCCACAGGCACCCAGACCAAGCCAGCACCGACCTCCTCTTGCTGTTCATGCTCTCCACTTTGGACCAGGAGTCCGTCTCTGGGTTGTACACCTCCACGGTGCTGAGGCGGAGCTGGCCGTCGTAGCCGCCGATGGCGTAGAGCAGGCCGTTGAGCACCGCTACCCCCACGCGGCTGCGCGCCGTGCCCATCGGCTGGCACCTCTCCCACCGGTTGGCAATGGGGTCAAAGGCCTCCACCACGTTCAGGGAGTCGCCTGCGTAGAAATTTGCTACTCAAATTAAAAGAGGAAGACCTGATAAAGCATCCTCCAGCGGCCCAGGGAGGCTGGGGAGGTCTGTGTGCCCCCATTCCCTGGAGGTGGTTCAAAGCTAGGTTGGGTGAGGCTTTGAGCAACCTGGGATGGTGCCCCAGGGCTGGGGAGGAGCAGCTGAGGGACCTGGGTGGGTTGAGCCTGGAGAAAAGGAGGCTGAGGGGAGACCTTCTGGCTCTCTGCAACTCCCTGAAAGGAGGTTGGAGCCAGGCGGGGCTTGGTGTCTTCTCCCAAGGAACAAGTGACAGGACCAGAGGAACTGCCTCAAGTTGCCCCAGGGGGAGGTTAAGGTTGGACATTAGAAGAAACTTCTCCCTTGAAAGGGTTCTCAAAGGCTAGCACAGGGTGCCCAGGGAAGTGGTTGAATGCCCACCCCTGGAAGTGTTTATGAGGCAGAGATGATGTGCTGAGGGACATGGTTCAGTCCGATCATGGTTGGTCTCCAGGCTCTTCAAGATCCCTTCCAACTTCAACCATTCTATTCTCTGCTGCCAGTGGAAGGCTCAGTGTGCTGCACAGAGGAGCAGCAACCACTCAGCGCTTCCCATGAGGGAAGACCTTGCTCCCATCACCCTACCCACCAGAGCAGGCTGCATGCCCCAGCCTGGGGAGCAGCCATGCAAGGTACCTGCTGAGTTGAGCCCTCCGACAGCGTAGATCAGCCCTGCGATGGACGTGCAGCACCGCGGGCGCGTCTTGAAGGCAGGGAGGTGCGGCCGGCGCTCCGGCATCAGGTGATAGTCCTTTGCCTCATCAACCAGGTCCCTGAGGTGAGAGCCAAGCAGCTCAACAGCTTGGCTGACACCATGACAACCTTCTTCAAGCAGATGTGGAGTTGACCAACAGACCTCCCCCCCCGCCACGGCCAACGCTTGTAGAAGGCAACGTGACTGCTGCGGGATTAAAGCCGGGGAGGGTGGTTTGGGGTTGGATAGATCTGCGGTGTCCAGAGAGAGAATTTCAGCCCCCAAGAGCACCAAAGCCACGTTCCTCCTGCCCCCAGCCCACTGAGGGCCCCCACGCTCCAAAGCTCACCTACACTTGTGGCAGCAGCGGACCAGGTCGTCTTGCTGCACGCGGTCGGTGAGGAACTGAGGCCTGCAGAGGGGCAGGCGGACCTTGGAGAGCAGCTCTGGCAGGAAGGACTCCCTCTGCTCCCGGTCGTATCGGATCCAGGCCAAGGCAGCCTCAAAGACCTGGGGAAAAGTGGCCAGCTGAACTTCTAGCTTGGCTTTTTTCTTTTTTCCCTTGCAAATCCCAACTGCTGCTAGTAGTCTGATGGAGAAGAAAGCACAAACTGACCGTGATGGTGACACGCTGGAACAGGCTGCCCGGGGAGGTGTTCAAGGCCAGGTTGGATGAGGAAGGCCACCTGTAGACCAGGTCCCTTCTAACCCCTAACATCCTGTGATCCCCTCACTTTCCAGGGCATCTTCCCAACTCCATTCCCACCAGGAACAAGGCCGCATTCCACTCCTGATTGAGCAGAGGCCCTTCAAAAGGAAACCAACGACCTCTGCTGAGACCTACCCCAGGTACCCACCTGCTCTTCAGACTTCACGTTGAGCTCATCCCTAGAAACCAGCTCCAGGACATCCTCAAAAGGCAGTGCCAGGAACTCTTCAGACATGGAGACCTCCACGAAGTGCTGGTGGATGAAGCTGTTGGCAGCGTCGTAGAGCACAGCACACATCATGGTCTCCGCGAACTGCCGCACGCCCAGGCAGTTCTTGGGGTGAAGCCTGCGAGGGGAGCAGGAGGGCAGCAAAAGTGCCACCAGTTATGGAAGGATGGAGCAGGTTCCGTGAAGGCCACAAGCCTCAGAGGGTAGCAGATGTGGTGAAAAGCCACAGCTGTCATCCTCAAGGCTGGCAGGCTGTGGCTCAGGTATCGACAGAGGGATCTGAAGGTGAATCCACAGCAGAGCCAAAGGATGGAAACCACAACTCCAAAATGTCCACTCAGACCCTGCCAAGGAGCCACTGGAGAGACTCAGCTGGCTCTGAAGGCAGCTTGTCACTTGAGGGGGAGCATGGAGCACAGCAATGCCCTCTCCCAAGCACCTTCTGAACTCCAGCACTGAATAAAGCTGGATTTAAGCAGTGTGCAGCCATCAGCCTCTGGTCTTCACCTCACATCCTGCCTAAGGACTTCAGACCTGCATCTGCCACAGCTTCCTGAAGCCATTTCATGTGATTAAGGAGGTTCAGCACCAGAGATGCTTTTGCAGTTGGAGGTTAGACAGTGAGAAGCACCACTTTAGATCCCAGCCTGTCTCCAGCACAGCCAGGCAGCTGCTTGGTGGGATGCAGAAGCTGGAGGAGATGATTATTTGCCACAGTCATGTGTGCTGCAGAAACAGGAACAGGTCCTGGATGCTCCTGTCCAAACAAGATGCTCTGCCCTGTACAGGCATCTTCCACAAGGGCTGCTACTGGTGGGGATTTGGGGCAATAACCACAGACTGGTTGGGGTTGGAAGGAAGCTCTGCAGATCATCCAGTCCAACCCCTGCTAAAGCAGGGCACCCACAGCAGCTTGCCCAGGAGCACAATGCCCAGGGGGCTTGGAATCTCTCCACACAAGGAGACTCCACAACCTCTCTGGGCAGCCTGGGACAGGCCTCCAGCACTCACACCAAAGAAGTTTCTCCTCCTGTTCAGGTGGAACCTGCTGGGTTCCAGTTTGTGCCCCTTGCCCCTTGTGCTGTCCCTGGGCACCACTGACAAGAGCCTGGCCCAATCCTCTTGCCCCTCACTCACCCTGGAGGTGTTGAAGGCCAGGTTGGATGAGGCCTTGAGCAACCTGGGCTAGTGGAAGGTGTCCCTGCCCATGGCAGTGGGGTTGGAACTGGATGATCTTGAAGGTCCTTTCCAACCCAAACCATTCTATGAACCTATGATGGAGAGAACCTTCACTTGAGGATGACTCTCAGGGCTTGGAGAGGACTGAAAACAACCCACAACTTAATTCCATGTAAGGAAGGGAGCTCAGGGTGCTTGCTCCAGCTCTGCAGGATGGTCAGACACCACCACTTGCTTGTTGCTAAACAGAAATGAGAAGCCTTAGGACACTCAGCTGCTTCTTGGAGACTGAGGAGAACTGTGGCAGCTAAATCTGAGAAATTAAATCATTTGTCTTAATCCAGATTAAAAAAAACCAACAACAAAACAAAACAAAACAAAAAAAACCCCAACCCAACAAAACCAACCCCACCACCCAAAGATGGAAGGGAGTGAGAAATCAACACAACCCAGCTCCTTCCAGCGTGGTGTCATAGCCAGCCCCTCAAAGAAGAGAGATTCCCCTCTCTAAGTGGACATCACTCAATTTTAAACAGGCTGCAGGAGGTCAGGATGCACATGGGACTGTTGTGAGACATCTTAGACATTTTTGTCCTCCCAGATCCATGGGTTTAGGATCTCTCTCCCCTAGAGCCAGCTCTGCTGACGTGGGAGGGGTGGTTAACATCACGCCACGGAACACCCTGAGCAGCTGCAGCAGCATCCAGCTGGGGAAGGGAGGGGGAACGGGACATGTAAGTCTCCCTGGCATGAGCCAAGAGCCATGTGGTAGCTTTCCAAAGAGCTTTTCCATTCCCAGAACATGATGCTGGAACAACCCTGAAGCCAAACACTGCCAAGGGAATCGGAAAACAAAAATCTGGGATCAGTTTCAGGCTCTGCCACAGTTTCCTGTCCAGCTCCTTGGCTAAGTCTCTCTGTTCCTGTGATGAGTTAATGCTGAAAAAGGGAGGTGTTCACCCAGATTTGCTTTAGATATTAATCCCCATGGCTGGCTGAGGCCTTAAATCGTGTCCCAGCTGGAGTATCTCACAAGTCAGATGAGTTATTTGATAGTTGATGAGGGTGGTGAGTCTTGAGAGACAAAATATCTGGGGTGCTGGGGGCGAGAAGCTGGACAAGGAGTGCTCAGAACCCAACCCATGTCCTGGGCTGATCCCCAGCAGTGTGGGCAGCAGGGGCAGGGAGGGGATTCTGCCCCTCTGCTGTGCTCTGCTGAGACCCTCCCTGCAGTGCTGGGGCAGCTCTGGAGTCCTCAGCACAGACAGGGACCTGGTGGAGCAGGGCCAGAGGAGGCCACAGCAATGCTGGCAGGGCTGGAAGCCCTCTGCTGGGAGGTCAGGCTGAGAGTTGGGCTTGGTCAGCCTGGAGAAGAGAAGGCTCCAGGGAGACCTTCTGGTGGCCTTCAGTGCTTCAAGCAACTGATCAGACTTGATCAGGGCCTGTTGTGACAGGACAAGGGCTGATGGTTTAAACTGGGAGAGGGAGATTCAGGCTGGAGAGAAGAACAAATTCTTCACCATGAGAGTGGTGAGAGCCTGTCCCAGGTTGCCCAGAGAGCTGGGAGCTGCGCCATCCCTGGCACCATTGCAGCTCAAGTTGTTTGGGGCTCTGAGCAGCCTGCTCTGGTTGCAGCTGTCCCTGCTGGCTGCAGGGGAGGTTGGACTGGATGAACTTCAGAGGTCCCTTCCAACCCAGACTCTGCCATGACTCTGTGGTTACATTGGCAGGAGACATCCTGCTCCCTCCCAAGCCAGGCAGAGGATTGAAGCCTCCCAGCTCTGGGGAGCAGAGCATAGCCAACAGACATCTCCATACCTCTCTCTGAGGAACGTGCAGCAAGCATCTTTGATGTTCTGGAGCTGAAGGAAGCTGGCCCCCATCAGCAGAGACTGAACATTCTGCTGGTCTATGGCCAGGTGACCATTGTAGGCAAAGTTGATCAGAGCCTCCAGTGCACTAAAAAGCGGGAGAAAAACAGAAAATCCACTGGAGTGAAGCCAGCACCCAACAGAAAACCCTCTTCTAGCCCCATTCACACAGACAGGAGGGTTTCCAAGCCTTGCAAGGCCAAGGGCAAGGCCTGCAGAACGCTCCTGGTCCCTCTGGATGTTTGGATGTTACCTGGGATCCATGCCCTGCATGACAATCTCATCCTGCTTGCACTCCATCATGTCATTGGTGAACATGGCATGGAAGTAGGGGATGGAAGCTGCCAGCACGATCCGGTGAGCACTGAATTTATGGTCCCCTACCTAAAGGGAGGGAGAGGAAAGAGAGAGGAGGGAAGATCATCACCAAAACAAAAGGGAGAGAAGAGAGGAGGGAAGACCACCACCATCCACCACCCATCCAAATGATTCACTGCGGCACAGCTCCACCAGCCCAGCAGCTACCAAGGATGGACAATTCCCATTTGCTAACAGAGCAGCAGCCTCTCTCCGTTTCTAACCTTTGAATCCCTTTTCCCAGCCCCATAAATCACCACAAGTGGTCACCCAGGCCAAGATCTAACAGTATTACAGCCTAAGAGGAGGACATCTCCACACTGGAAACCCCCAGGCCCACAGCACCACGTGTTTGCAGAAATCAGAGCAGTTTTCACCTCCACGTGGAGATTTCACACCCAGAGCTGCTTCCTCCAGCTGCTCCAGGCAGAAAATGCTCCCCTGTGACCCTGCCTCAGGTAACAACCTGCCCCTGTCAGCTGACAAACATGGAATCATGGAGTGCTTTTGTTTGGAAGAGACCTTTAAGCTCAGGGAGTCCAAACCTTAACCCAGCACTGCCAGGGCACCACTAAACCACAGCCCTCAGCACCACATCTCCACAGCCTGGAAACCCCTCCAGGGATGGGGACTGCACCACTGCCCTGGGCAGCCTGGGACAGGTCCTGACAACCCTCAAGGGGCAGAAATTGATTCCCCATGTCCAACCTAAACCTGCCCTGGGGCAACTTGACCTCTTGTCCTGTCACGCGTTCCTTGGGAGAAGAGACCAACCCCCAGCTGGCTCCAACCTCCTTTCAGGGAGTTTCAAAGTGCCAGAAGGTCTCCACTCAGCTTCCTGTTCTCCAGACCCTTCCCCAGCTTTGTGGCCCTTCTCTGGACCTGCTCCTCCCCCTCAATGTCCTTCTTGGAGTGAGGGGCCCAAAACTGACCCTAGGAATTGAGATGTGGCCTCAGCAGTGCCCAGTCCAGAGGGACAATCCCTGCCCTGCTGCTGCTGGCCACATCACTGCTGATGCCATCCAGTATTAGGATTAATCAGCCTGAGCTGGTAACTGGCTTAGAGGTTACACCCCAAGTGCTGTTCTTGGGCACCCATCACCCACCTTCAGCTTACCCTCACAGCCACCTCACTATAACCTAGAAACTCACCCAGGATCATCCTCTTTAGCTCTCTGCAGGTTCACTTTCACCACCTCTACCTTGATCCATACAGAGTGATGCTTCAGAGGCTTCTTGGATCTCCACTCCCACTTCTCCCTCCTGCAGATGCTGGACAATATTTTACCTCTTCTGAGCTACACAGCCTTTGGCTTTGCTTCTTTCTGTTGCTCCAGAGCTCTTTCCCCCCCCTCTAATTCCCAGTCTAACCTAACTCACACCAGTTTATGCTCATCTGGGCTGGTGCAGAACTGCCCTTTTTCTCTGCTTAAACAAGATTCTCCCTTCTGAGATTTGATTTGGTGGCACAGGACGTCCTCTACTTGCCACATCATCCAAGAAGCCCTTCCCTTCTCCCTCTTGCCCTTCCCTTCTCCCTCCTGCCCTTCCCTTCTCCCTCCTGCCCTTCCCTTCCCCTTCTCTCCCTTGTCTCCACCCAGATCTCTCACACTCAGGCAACACAACTTGCTGAGAGTCTAGAAGGTAAAATTCCTGACACATGGAAAACCAGAGAGGAATTGGTCACTACACAAGAGCCACAAGCCAGTGGGATATTGCCCTTACCAAACAACAGCACATTCAGCTGCTGCAGAAGCTGTGACAGGGTTGTTTCAAAGCCAGCTTGAGCAGCCAGCTGCTGGCCCTGTGTGCCTGCCTGCACGACAACCAGGACCCATAACAATTGGAAGGGACCTCTGGAGCTCAGCCAGTCCAACCCCTGCTCAAGCAGGGCACCCACAGCAGCTTGCCCAGGAGCACAATGGCCAAATGGCTTTGGAATCTCTCCATACAAGGAGACTCCACAACCTCTCTGGGCAGCCTGGGACAGGCCTCCAGCATCCTCACACCAAAGAAATTTCTCCTCCTGTTGAGCTGGAACCTCCTGGGTTCCAGTTTGTGTCCCTTGCCCCTTGTCCTGTCCCTGGGCACCACTGACAAGAGTCTGCCCCATCCCCTTTGTGTTTTGAGCCTGAAGATCAGGACTGTCTCCAGGCACAAATGAAATCACCACAAATTCAATCATCTCCACATCACTAAGCCAGAAGGAGCTATTTAAAGCAGCAGCAAAAAGAGAAACACCCCAGGGGGCAGGCAGCAGCTCACTGGGAAGAGCCTTTGCACCTTTTTCTGTCGGCTGTTTACCACAAACAAGGACAGCAGCACTGCTTGCAAATCCTCCTTCCCAACCACAAGCTCTCACCCTGCTCCATTCCAGCATGTTCTCTAAGTGGGTAATTAAAGCTCTCCCTTAAAGCTGCCACCTCCACACCACCTTACCAAGTCCCAGGCTACAAAGGAGCTTTCTCCAGAGCAAACTGGTGTAGGTGTAATGAAGGCATCCATTGTTTTCATGGCATTGTCTCACTGCAGAGCTGAGAAGCCTGTCAGAGATCTCAAAACACAAACCACATCTTCTTCCCTTGGCATTCCAGTCACAGAGAGAGGCCACAGGAGAAGCTCACCTCCTGTCCAGGCTGTGGCAGCAGAGTTCTGCTGGGCAGAACGTGAGGGAGCAGGGAAAATTAAATCATGGAAGCATGGACTGGTTTGGGTGGGAAGGACCTTTAGAGCTTATCCAGACCAACCTCCCCTGCAGCCAGCAGGGACAGCTGCAACCAGAGCAGGTTGCTCAGAGCCACAAACAACCTGAGCTGCAATGGTGCCAGGGATGGGGCAGCTCCCAGCTCTCTGGGCTGCCTGGGCCAGGGTCTCAGCACCCTAGAGAGAAGGAAGAAATGTTCTACACTGACTGCAGGGAGGTTGGACTAGATGACCTTGAAAGGTCCCAGGCTGTGATTCTATAAGCTCTGACCTGCAGCTATTTACGAGCCAGGAATAGAAAAGGACTTTTCAAATCCACCTGCAGAGGAGCTCTGGCTCTCTGTGAACCCTTCTAAGCTGCTGCAAGGACACACAGCTCCCCCACTGCCCTGTGAGACTTGGCTCTCAATCCTGAGAAGCAGCCACAGACTTCATAGAATCAGAGAATTGTTTTGGTTGGGAAGCTCTCTGAGATCATGAAGTCCAACCAGCAACCCAACACCACCATGGCCCCAGGTGCCCTGTCCCAAGGTTTCTTGAACACCTCCAGGGATGGGGACTCCACCACCCCCCTGGGCAGCCTCTTCCAATCCCTGACCACTCTTGCAGCAAAGAAATTCTTTCTCTTGTCCAACCTAACCCTCCCCTGGCACAATTTCAGGCCATCTCCTCTCATTATATCACCTGATACTAGGGAGAAGAGACCAAGCCCCAGCTGGCTCCAGCGTCCTGTCAGGGAGTTGCAGGGAGCCAGAAGGTCTCCCCTCAGCCTCTTTTGCTTGAGGCTCAGTACCCCCACATCCCTCAGCTGTTCCTCACCAGCCCTGTCCTCCAGACCCTTCCCCAGCTCTGTTGCCCTTCTCTGGACTTGCTCTAGCTCCTAAATGTCCTTCTCGGAGCAAGGTGCCCAAAACTGACCCCAAGATTTGAGCTGTGGCCTCACCAGTGCCCAGTCCAGGGGGACAATCCGTGTCCTGCTCCTGCTGGCCACACTGCTGCTGCTCCAAGCCAGGTTGCTGGTGCCCTTCTTGGCTAGCTGAGCACACTGCTGCCTCATCTTTAGCCAGTGAACTCCCTGAGCTGAGTGTGAGGAATTGTAGCTCTGAGGGAAGCACTCAGATGAGCACTTCAGGCTTTTCATCCCACCTCCAGCAGCTGCCACAAGCTGCAGGAGCAGCAGCAGCAGCACCTCCTGCAGTGAGATGAGCTGGTGAGGAAGGAGCAGAGCTTCTGCCCCTGCTACTCAGGGCAGGCTTGACCAGGGGAGTAATTAAAACAAACGAAGCAGAACAGTGCTGCTTCCTAAACAGTTTTAGGCCTGTTTGTACGGCAAACACTTCTATGTGGGCTGGAGAATCATTTACAGCCATTGACCTCACTGGAGAGGCCACTGAGAACCTGAAGTGTGCTGCAGCAACACTGATTGCTCCCTCAGGAGCTGGTGGCATCAAGGAGAACCCAACTTCTGGCCTCAAAGTGGTGTTTGGCAGCTTTATTTTTTCTCTAGAGGTACAACCTAAAAGTATTAAGATTGCAAAAAAGAAAAAAAAAAAGTAAAAAATTCACTGGAGTGGTGCAATGTTCAGCAGGAACCACCAAGGTTTGCTTCAGGTGTGGATCTGAAACGCTTTCAGTGCTTTTCCTACCTTCATTTTGGGTAAGGAGCATTCAAACACCATCTGTGATGGATACTCACTTGGCAGGCTCCTTCTGCACCATGCTGGACTTCTCTTCTGCAGGCTCTCAGCCCCAGGGCTCTCAGCCTTTGCTCCTCATAGAGCTGCTCCAGGCCCCTCAGCAGCTTCCCAGCCTCCACTGCACTCTCTCCAGCAGTTCCCTGTCTCTCTTGAACTGGGGAGCCCAGACCTGGACCCAGTCCTCCAGCTGTGGCCTTATTAGGGGAGAGTAGAGGTGGAAGGGAGAGTAGAGGTGGAAGAGAACCTCCCTCCACCTGCTGGCCACACTCTGCTTCATGCCCCCCAGAAGGGGCCCAACACCATCAGGACACTCACTCTGACACTGGTCTGGAAAGCTCCTTCACCTCTCAAAATGTTTAAAAGAGTTCCTTCTGCCTCAAGGCAAAGTGAGATAAGTCAAAGCATGGTAAATCTACAGGAATGGAAACCTGTTCTGAAGAGTTCTGCAGGACCAGGAGTTTATTTGAGGTAAGGCTGGGGTCATGCTTCACCACTGTCTCCCTCCAACACGCCCAGCCCCAGCATGGGGACCCACAGCCAGCTCACTACCATGACTGAAGAGGTGTGGGGCTGGCAGGAGCTGAGAATCTTCTCCTACCACATGAAGCCACCTCAGTAACACACTGTTTAAATCTAATCACATGGCACTTCCCACCTCAAACCAGTTTTGTCACAGTATTCACAGCTTGCATGGGGTTGGAAGGGACCTTCTGATGTCATCTTGTCCACCCCTGCTGCAGTGAGCAGGGACTCTGCCAGCCAGCTCAGGCTGCCCAGGGTTATGGACTAGATGCCCTTTGCAGATCCCTTCCAACCCAACCCATTTTATCATTCTATGGCCCAGGGTTTGGTCCAGACCATCTCAGACCCCATGTCTTAGAAGGTAGCAATATCTGTCAGGGATCAGCCCAGGGCTGTGCTCTTCACATCAGAGCATTCCTCCAGCCTGCAGGATTCCAGTCCCCCTCCCAGGACGATTCCAGCAGATCCACAGGGATGAGGCAGCTTGAGCAGGCACCCTCGTGGTCTCCACCCCAGGCACAACCCTTGCCAGCTCCTTCTGTGGGAGCTAAGTGAGAAGTTTCAGCATGAGTAGGCTGGGAGACACCTTCAGGTTTAATTAAAGTTCCAAGTTAATTCAGGAATGACTCAAGCCAGCCTAGGAATTGCACGGCACACCCACACTCCTCCTGGCCTGCAGGACTCCAGCATCTCCTGCCTGGTGCTGGCCACAAGCTGCTCTCCAAGCCCTTCCAGCCCACCCCCACAGAGCCATGAAGACAGAGTTGAGGATTTACTGAGCTTACAGATTCATTTCTTTGCTGCAGGGAAGCTACAAGGAAAGGTTTCCTAGCAATAAGGACTCTTCTCCCACGGGCTGGAGCAGAGCTTGGTCCATAAGCCTGCACCAACCCCACCCAGAATGTGACCTCCCAAACCAGTGCTGTGATCACCACCAAACCAGGGTGAGGTGTTTGAGGAGCCCAAGTTTCCTCCCAGAATAAGGCTTAATTTGTTGGTGTTTTGTTTTGTTTTGTTTTGTTTTGTTTTGTTTTTTTTTTTTGGTTTGTTTTGGTTTTTTTTGGTGAATCGTTCTGCCTGGCTGCTGGAAAAACCACAACAGCTCCAGGAGAGACTGAGACTCCATCTCCCACCCTGTGCCCATAGTGAGGGCCAGCGTCAGGGCAGGATGTCACCAGCACCTGCCCTGGGCTGGAGGTGCTCAGCACCACCCTGACTCCCATGAGACCCTCACACAGGCCCCCACCCAGGGCTGGGGAGGCCCAGCACCCCCTGACACCCCACCGAGGGGGCTGGGAGAGGTCTCGGCACTGCCCTTCTCCACTGTCAAAAGCCACGGGCAGGGGACAGCTCTCAGCTCCCACCCTATCCCCCACCCGAGGGGCCCTTGGCTCCCACCACCCATCAAAGTTACCCGAGGAGACCCCAGCTGCCTCCTTCTCCCCTGAAACGGCCCTGGGCGTCCCTCATCTCTCCTTTAGAGACCGCGGGGACCAGGGTGGGACTCCCTTAGAGGCCAGACGGGTTCCCTCAGGTCCTGGTTAGAGACCTGGGAGTGTCCTTCAGCTTCTCCTCAGGTAGCAGAAGAATCCCTCAGCTTCCCCCCAAAGACCGAGGGGTACCCCAGCTTTCCCCCAAGGACCCGGAGTCTCTGAGCTCCACCTTGGAGGTCGGGAGGGAGCCCTTCAATTCTCACTCAGGCGCTGGGCGCGTCCCCCAGCTTCCCGTCACATACCAGCGCAGAGGGTGCTCCAGCCCCCCTGGGCCATGCCGGGCCGTACCTTGAGGGTCACATCGCAGAGCTTGCCCTGCCGCCGGATCTCGCCCATCACGCCATAACCACGGCTGGGCAAATCGCCCACCGAGAAATGCACCAAATCCTCAGGATCCAGCTCGGGATCAGCGGCCGCAGCTGCAGCCGCCGCCGCCTCCAGCATCTTCCCAACCGCTCCCGTCTCGCTTCGCCTCCCCCGCGTCTTGTTCCCACCCGGCCGCCGTAGCGCGGCCTCCGCCCACCCCACCCGCTTCCGCCTCTCCATTTCCGGGAGAGACCGGACGCGTCTGTTGCCATGGTAACGGCGTCCTCTGCCGCCGTGCCGCCGTTTCCCCTTGCTCGGGCCCGCCTGAGGAGGAGGAGCAGGTAGGGGAGGCACGGGGACTGCTCCCGGGAGTCGCTTCCTCCTCGGGGCCTTGTCGTCACCCTCTTCCCCCAGCGGGTTTGTCCCTCCTCCTTCCCAAAGAAAATCCCTCTCATATTCCTATGATAACGTTGCTTTGAAAGGCTAAGGAGGGAGAAAATCTTATACTGGCAAACACCGATGTGCCTGGTACACCAGAGAAGCTGATGAACAGCCGGGCCCTTCTCATTTTACATGCTCAGTTTTCCAAGCAGAACCACACTGCAAAGAATTTTCATCGAGTGTTTGCCCACAGTTCTTCTTAATAAAGAGCAAAACCTGCAGCTGAACATTTGTCAAGGGTGTATTTTTAAACTTGACTGCTCAGTGACTTGCTATTTCCTGTCAAAAACCATTCCATTGCCTTTTGGGGAGCACAAGGTGGCTGATTTATCCATTTTTCTCCTTCTCTAGTTAGGATGGATGCAGAAGAAAAGAGAATCCGTACCTTTGTGCGAGTCAAGCCAACAGCTGATTTTGCTGAAGATATGATCAAGTTTGGGCCAGACAACAAGGTAGAGGGAAAAGACATAGCAAGTGTGAAAGGTTGGGAACTGGAGGAATGTTTTCCCCACAGAAATGGAGAGTTCTCCTATTCCTTAAGGCCACACATCACTTTTGGGTGCCTGTTGATCCACATGTGCCTTTGTACTGCTCTCTGTGCTGGCACAAACTTGTGGCTTTGTGTCAGAGACTGAATGAGACTTTCTGTGGTACAGACAGCAGAGAAAATCCTCAAAAGGCCTGGAACTGACTGATCCCTGAGGAATTTGCAGGGGAAACCACAACTTCACCCCAGAAAGTGTTCCAAAGTGGTGTTCTTCAGGGATCAGCCAGTTCTCTTTAATCTCTTCATCCATGATCTGGACAAAGGTTCTGCTAAGTCATTTTGCAGATGACACCAAGTTGGGTGGAAGGGTTGCTCTGCTGGAGGTTCAGAGCGGTCTGCAGAGGGATCTGGCCTAGGTTGGCTGGATGGGTGAGGCAGTGGTGGAGTCCCCATCCTTGGAGGAGTTTCCAGGTCATGGAGATGTGGTGCTGAGGGCCATGGTTTGGTGGTGCCCTGGCAGTGCTGGGTTAACAGTTGGACTCAATGATCTCAAAGGTCTCTTCCAACCCAAACCACTTAATGATTCTGAAAGGTCTCCCTGTGGAACACTATTTCTATTCCCCCTTATGTAAGTTCCTTCCTTCACTCTCTGTTGCTTAATTAATAATTCCCCTGGGACACATAATGAGACCCACCACTGACAGCTAAACCTGAGCTTGGCCACATTCCCCTCTTTTAGGATATCTATTACCAGAAAACAAACAAAAAATCAGGGCCAGTGAATTCCATTACTTGTGCTCCATTTTCACTCACCTCCAGGTTTTCAGTGGGCATTTATATTTCAGCTGAAGGCCTTGATGGCTACTGAAGTTATCTGCTTCTCTTTTTGGCTTCCAGACTATAGACATTTACATCAGAAGAGATACCAAGAAGGGACCTGTGAACAACAGGCAGACTGATTGGTCCTTCCGCCTGGATGGTGTCCTCCACAACACCTCCCAGGAGCTGACTTACCAGGCTGTGGCTAAGAACCTGGTGTCTGAAGCTTTACTGGGTTACAATGGTAAGTTGGTGCTGAGTTATTTTGAGAAATGGGAGTCTGCCACCTCCCTGGAGGTGTTGAAGGCCAGGCTGGATGAGGCCTTGAGCAACCTGGGCTGGTGGGAGGTGTCCCTGCCCATGGCAGGGGGATTGGAACTGAATGATCTTGAAGGTCCCTTCCAACCCAACCCATTCTGTGATTCTACGAATTTTATCTAAGGGAGGGATCCTCCTGATGTCCCCTCTGAGAACTGCAAAGGTTCCCTCTTTGACTTTCACCTTTTGCTTTTGCAATCTTTCCAGGCACCATCATATGCTATGGGCAGACTGGGGCTGGTAAAACCTACACTATGACAGGAGCAGCAGCTGAGTACCAGCACCGAGGGATCATCCCCCGAGCTCTGCAGCAGGTCCTGGGGACGGGGTGGTGGCTGGGGGTGAGAAGCTGGAGAGGAGCCAGCACTGAGCACTGCCAGCCCAGCCCCAGCCCTGTCCTGGACTGATCCCCAGCAGTGTGGGCAGCAGGGGCAGGGAGGGGATTCTGCCCCTCTGCTGTGATATGCTGAGACCCTCCCTGCAGTGCTGGGGCAGCTCTGGAGTCCTCAGCACAGACAGGGACCTGTTGGAGCAGGGCCAGAGGAGGCCACAGCAATGCTGGCAGGGCTGGAAGCCCTCTGCTGGGAGGCCAGGCTGAGAGAGTTGGGCTTGGGCAGCCTGGAGAAGAGTAGACTCCATGGGGACCTTCTGGTGGCCTTCAGTGCTTCAAGGGGACCATCAGAAAGCTGGGGGCAGACTTTTGATCAGGGCCTGCTGTGACAGGACAAGGGCTGATGGTTTGAAGTGAGAGAGGGAAGAGATCTTTTTCCCTTCAGTTTGCCTAAGTGATGCTCATTAAGGAAATAAAGAAGCCTCTAAAACTTATCCCAGAATTCCAGCATGGTTTGGGTTGGAAGGGACCTCTGGAGATCACCCGGACCAAACCCCTGCTCAAGCAGGGCTTGCCCAGGAGCACAGTGCCCAGGGGGGTTTGGAATCTCTCCACACAAGGAGACTCCACAACCTCTCTGGGCAGCCTGGGACAGGCCTCCAGCACCCTCACACCAAAGAACTTTCTCCTCCTGTTCAGAAGGGTTCCAGTTTGTGCAGATCTTGTTCCTGTCTCATTCTCCTGACTTGCATAAGTGACTTGCTGGTTCCCAAAATGTCAGCAGGCCTCCAAAAGTGTTGTTTGCAAAACTAACATTGTGTGGAATCACTTTGAAGCTGGTTGAACCTGTCAGGCACCCAGAGAACCAGCCACACACACAAAAACGCACTTAGAGCTGCTCAGGAAGGTAGAAATTTCTTCTCTGGAAAGGCAGAAATAGGTAAGAACTCTGTTCCTGAACTTATGGCACCACTGACAAACTCTTTGTCTTTGTGTAGATCTTCAAAGCCACTGCCCATTCCCTTGATGACTGTGTCACTGTCAGAATATCCTACCTGGAAATCTACAACGAGACCTTGGTTGACCTCCTGTCCGGCGTGGGCAGCGGAGGGAGCGGCGAGGTGCCCATGGCTGTGGTGGATTGCCCACAGGGGGTTTATGTCAAGGGTTTGTCCATACACTCAGTCAGCCATGAGGAAGATGCTCTCAATCTTCTCTTTGAGGCAAGAAAAAAGGAGTTGTGTACTTCATCTGCATATATTTATAGGCTTGGCTGTAAAGTAGGAGGTTGGTGGCCATGTTATTGAGGTCCAGAGTAGGTCCAGAGGGTGGTGGAAGGTCTAGAGAACAAGGACCAGGGCAGGGGTCATCTCCCTGGGGGAATCCTGGGATCAGTTTTGGGCCCCTCACTCCAAGAAGGACACGGAGGGGCTGGAGTGGTACAGAGAAGGGCAACAAAACTGGGGGAGGATCTGGAGCACAGGGCTGGTGAGGAGCAACTGAGGGACCTGGGGATGTTGAGCCTGGAGGAAAGGAGGCTGAGAGGAGACCTTCTGGCTCTCTGCAACTCCCTGAAAGGAGGCTGGAGCCAGGTGGGGTTGGTCTCTTCTTCCTAGGAACAAGTGACAGGACCAGAGGAAATAGCCTCAGGTTGCACCAGGGGAGGTTCAGTTTGGATATTAGAAGAAACTTCTTCACAGAAAGAAGTCTCAAAGATTAGAACAGGCTGCCCAGGGAGGTGGTTGAATCCCCATCCCTGGAGGTGTTTCAAAGAGGCAGAGATGTGGTGCTGAGGGCCATGGTTTTACCTCAGCCTTGGTAAAGTTAGAGAATGGTTGGACTTGATTTTTAATGTCTTTTCCGACCAAAAATGATTCTGATTTCCATGAAACATAGCCAGGTCCTGCCCTGCCTCCTGCTCTCACCCAGTGATCCCTGCCAGGCTCTGGAGTGGGAGGTTGGAGCTGCTGATATTTCACTCTGGGACTCTCCAATTTCCCTTCACTCTACCACAGAAGACTTTTTTTTTCTCACCCTCTTTGACTTCATTTGCAGGGTGAGACCAACAGGGTGATGGCAGAGCACACTCTGAACAAGAACTCCTCCAGATCTCATTGCATCTTCACTATTTACATTGAGGTGAGAGCTCCAGCAGTTTCTCCTGAGCCTCAAATGGCTGAGGATCTTTCCACATCTGCTTTTCCCTCAGTTTCAGTTGTGTCTGCTCAACAGTGTCTGCTCTTTTCTCCCCCAGTCTCGTTTCAGGCTGTCCTCAGGTGTCAAATGCATCCACTCCAAAATCAACCTGATTGATCTGGCAGGCTCAGAGAGGCTGAGCAAGACAGGAGTGAGTAACAGAAGAACCATTTCTTGGAAGGCTTCAGTAATCAGCAGGGGGGAGGTGAAGTGCTGGGGTTTCCCCAACCCAAACCTCAGCCTGTGAGAAGCAGGAGAAGCTGTGACTAATTGTAAGCCACATGAGCAGAGCAGAGGGTGCTTCAGCTGTGTGCAGCTGCTGTGTGTGGTTTCTAAGCCCACATTTGTGTCACTCTCATCCTCCAGCTGCCTTCCAGCCTGGGCCAGGCTCCATTTGTTAGTTTGAGTCTAGAATTTGTCAGAGGATCCCTTGATTTTCACCTGCATTCCAGGAGGGACAGTGCAAATCCTCCATTTCTGGCCACAGGAGGCAAACTGTTGAAGCTCTTAGAGCATCCAGGTTCAACACCTGAAAGCTCCTCAGGTCCTGTGTGACATCAGGAGTAGAAACTGTATCGACCCTGGGACAAATCATAGAATCATAGAAACATTTAGGTTGGCAAAGACCTTCAAGATCATGGAGTCCAAGCATTAACTCTACTCTACCAAGTCCAATCCATGATTTACCCTTTGGGAAGGAGAGCCAGAGGTCCTGTAGAGCTGAGGAGTCTAGAAAGTTGTTTTCAACCTGAAGCAAGCTCCAGGTCATGAATGCATTGGGGCTGGATGAGCTCCCTCTTGGCTGTGTGCTCTGTAATGTGCTCTCTGCCCAGTGGCATGGCCAGAAATGGGCACGGGGGAAGCTTTGCTCTTCGGTTCTCATTCCAGTCTGAAGGCCAAGTTCTGAAGGAAGCTGCCTACATCAACAAGTCCCTGTCGTTCCTGGAGCAAATTGTCATTGCCCTGGCTGATCCCAGGAGGGAGCACGTCCCCTTCCGGCAGAGCAAGCTCACCCACGTGCTGAAGGACTCGCTGGGTAAGAGCCGGCTGCAAACCAGCCCCGGACAGCTCCTAGCGACCAGCTTCAGTGAGCCTGGCAGCTCCTGAGGCCACCGCACAGGAACACGTGGAACTCGTCATGGTTCAGAGGCTGGCTGCTTTTCATGGAACCATGGAATTGGATTGGTTGGAAAAGACCTCTGAGATCATCAAGTCCAACTGTTTTCCTCAGGGAATAAAACCAGCAGGAGCAGGAGACACCACACAAGGCTGACACTGACCCTGCCAGCAGAGATTCACAGAGCCTTAGAATCACAGACTCAGAGAATCACAGAATGGTTTGGGCTGGAAAAGGTCTTTTAGTTCATGAGGTCCAACCATGGACCCAGCACTGCCAGGTCACCACCAAACCATGGCCCTCAGCACCACAGCTCCAGAGCTTTGAAACCCCTCCAGGGGTAGGGACTGCACCACTGCCCTGGGCAGCCTGGGACAGGCCTTGACAACCCTCAAATTGTTCCTTATGTCTAACCCAAACCTCCCCTGGGGCAGCTTGAGGCCATTTCCTCTTTTCCTGTCACTTGTTCCTTGGGAGAAGAGCCCAACCCCCACCTGGCTCCAGTCTCCTTTCAGGGAGTTGCAGAGAGCCAGAAGGTCTCTCCTCAGCCTTCTCTTCTCCACACTAAACACCCCCAGGTCCCTCAGCTGCTCCTCCCCAGCCCTGTTCTCCAGACCCTTCCCCAGCTTCATTGCCCTTCTCTGGACCTGCTCCAGCTCCTCAATGTCCTTCTTGGAGTGAGTGGCTCAGAACTGACCCCAGGATTCAAGCTGTGGCCTCACCAGTGCCCAGGGACACAATCCCTGCCCTGCTCCTGCTGGCCACACCACTGCTGATCCAGGCCAGGCTGCTGGTGGCCTTCCTGGCCACCTGGGCACCCCCTGGCTCGTCTCCAGCTGCTGTCACCAACCCTCTACCCCTCAGAACTTCAGAGGGATGGTTACAAACCATCTCCCTTGCTGCTTCTTTTTCTTTATCTTAGTCAGCACACACACAACATAAACATTCCAGAAAAGGAAACAACAACAACAAAACCAGCTCCAAATTATGTTCCTTGTTTTATTCCTTTGCTTTTTTTTTTTTTTTCCCCAGGAGGAAACTCCAATACTGTGCTGGTGACAAATATCTGTGGGGAAGCTGCACATGTGGAGGAGACTGTAAGTTGAGCTGATTACTGCAGAATTCAAATCTTCTTCTTCCTGCTGTTGGAATTGGCCACAGCTCAGTTTAAAGATGAGTTTCTGGAGGGTTGTGGCAGGATTCCCAGAGAAACATCCTGCTTAATTCATCACCAACACTGGATAAGACTTGAGTCCTGCCTCAGAGGCTTGGAGAACAGATTGCTCTCACCAGTCTGCTTTGTGGCTGGGCTCAGTGATATTAAAGGTCTTTGATTATGTGGTTCTGTGATGCAAACAAATGAATGGCCTGGGGAAAAGGAGAGCCTGAAACTGAATATGAGCAGCTACAAGCACAGAATCAGAGAGCCATGGACTGCTTTGGGTGGGAAGGGACCTCTCAACGTCACCCAGTCCAACCCCCTGCAGCCAGCAGAGACATCTGCAACCAGAGCAGGTTGCTCAGAGCCACAAACAACCTGAGCTGCGATGGTGCCAGGGATGGGGCAGCTCCCAGCTCTCTGGGCAACCAGGGACAGGCTCTCACCACCCTCATGGTACAAAAATCTCTTCCTTCTCTCCAGTCTGCATCTTCCTCTCTCAGTTCAAACCATCAGCCCTTGTCCTGTCCCAGCAGGCCCTGCTCAAAAGTCTGTCCCCAGCTTTCTGATTATCCGCTTTTAACCTGATTAACCCTGGATAATGTTAAAGATCATTTTTGCTTCAACTCCAGGAAAGTGTTTGATTGATCCATCACATGAAGGGGTTGATGGAATTGCTCCAGCTCACATCAGGGCTGAGCTGGCTTTGTGGCAGCTCAGGAACCAGGAGTAACCTCCTGAAAGGTTTTTTAGGCTGTGAATTAGTGAATTTGGTGAAATTTGTGTGACCTGGATTAACTCAGCCAGAAAGGTTTGCCATTAACTTTGCCAAGAAAGTTTGTAGTTGCCAGAAAAAATGTGAACACAATCACCTGTGATAGACCCATGGAATGGTTTGGGTTGGAAGAGACCTTTAAGATCATGGAGTCCAGTTGTTAACCCAGCACTGCCAGGTCACCACCAAACCACAGAATCACAGCATTGTCAGGGCTGGAAGGGACCTCAAGGCTCATCCAGGTCCAACCCCCCTGCCAGCCTCACACCAGAGCAGGTTGCTCACAGCCACATCCAGCCTGGCTGCAAAAACCTCCAGGGATGAGGCTTCCACCACCTCCCTGGGCAACCTGTGCCAGTCTCTCACCACCCTCATGGGGAACAATTTCTTCCTAACATCTATGGCCCTCAGCACCACGTCTCCATGGTTTTGAGGCTCCTTCAGGGATGGGGACTCCACCACTGCCCTGGGCAGCCTGGGCCAGGCCTTCACAACCCTTTCCATAAAGAAATTGTTCCTCATGTCCAACCTACACCTCCCCTGGGATAACCTGAGGCTCTTTCCTCTTGTCCTGTCACTTGTTCCTTGGGAGAAGAGACCAACCCCATCTGGCTCCAACCCTCTTCCAGGTTCTGCAGCTGTCTTCAAGGCAGAAGACATCTCCTTGTGTTGTGATAGTATCTAGAAACTTGCTACTGAGGAGGCAGCTGCTGGCCTTTGCAGCAGGAGGAGGATTTTCAGGGCCTTGCTCCAATCCCACCAGGACATTATGATCCTGGGCAAGCTACTGTGGGTGCCCCTGCTTCAGCAGGGGGTTTGGGCTGGATGATCTCCAGAGGTCCCTTCCAGCCCCACCACCCTGGGATTCTGTGTGATTTGGAGTGCTGAGGCTGTGTTATTTTGTGCTGAGAACTGGGAGTGTTTCTGAGGTGGCACACAAAGAGCTGTTGAGAGGACAAAGACATCATCTGGAGCTGCCTCATCACACAGGAACCAGTGAGGGCTGGAAGTTGTGCTCTTGGAATGAGAAATCCTATACTGCTCCCTGGAGTTGATCAGCTTTTGTGTTTCTCTGTTCTGGGATCTGCTTGGGTAGGTTCTGGGCATACCATCCTCACCAGTGCCTCCTTCACTCCCTCAAACCTCTGTTTTTCAGTTGTCTTCTCTTCGTTTTGCTGCCAGAATGAAATGGATCAGGACAGAGCCAGTCATCAATGAGGTCTGTGACCAGGAGGTATGTGGAGGAGGGAGTGGCAGAGGGCAGGTTTGCCTCAGGCTCACTGGTACTTCAGACCATCGGTATTTAAAAAGCAAAGGGCAGTTCATTGGTTTGATGATTCCCCAAGGTGACCCCTGTTGAATTTGGGTATCTGACAAAATGGATTCATAGCCAACCTTTTTCATTGGTATTTCATTGCTCACCTTCAAAGTGCTGGAGGGTGCAGGCACCTGATGGTCACATCTGCCCTGGCAGGTGGTGATTCCTTCAGCTGCATGAACAGGAGTCTGGAATTGCCCTGACAAGAGACATTACATTGTGGGCTGCTCCACGATGGGTGGCTTTGGAATCTCTCCACACAAGGAGACTCCACAACCTCTCTGGGCAGCCTGGGACAGGCCTCCAGCACCCTCACACCAAAGAAGTTTCTCCTCCTGTTCAGATGGAACCTCCTGGGTTGCAGTTTGTGCCTCTTGCCCCTTGCCCTGGGCACCACTGACAAGTCAGGCCCCAGCCTCTTGCCCCCCACTCAAAGAGCAGCTCTCAGCCCCTTTCAGAGCAGCTCAGTGCATCCCAAGGAGATTTGTGTGCCCATCCCTTTCTGCAGGCACTTTGCAAACAGGGAGTCCTTGAAGATGCTCCATGTTGTGGAGCAATCCAAACACCCCCCAGGAGACTCCCTCCTCTCTGAAAACTCTGGAAGGCTCAGAGTGGAGACCTTCAGACTTCTTTGCTTTCCAGACACTTTCTCATAATCCAGAACTTGATGGCTCCTAAGTACCAGAGCAGGAAAGCATCAAATTAACAACCAGGTGGCCCTTCTTTGGAGGCTTGTTCTGCAGGCTGCACTCACAGGACACACCAGAAGCTGTCCTGCTGGAGCTGGTCAAAGGCCAAATGCTCTCCAGACCCAAGAGTACAGTGGTTGAAAGCCCAGGGGAGCTGGTACACAGCCAGGATGTTCTCCAGCAGCCACTGTAGTGCTGCTCCCCAGCAATTCTGCAACATTTTATCATTTACTCTCCCTTTTGTTTTCCTGCTAGGAGACAGTGAGGGCTTTGGAGAAGGAGATCACCCTGCTGAAGCAGGAGCTGGCAATACAGGACTGCTTGGTAAGGGACAGGCTGTGGTGTCTTAGACTGGACCTAGTTAAGGCTGTGACATGAGCTTGGGTTTGCAGTGGGATCAGTGAGCTCAGTGTCCAGTGTGTTTGTGTTGGAGAATCCCAGCATGGGAGGGGTTGGAAGGGACCTCTGGAGATCATCCAGTCCAACCCCTGCTCCAGCAGGGCACCCACAGCAGCTTGCCCAGGAGCACAATGCCCAGGGGGGGTTTGGAATCTCTCCACACAAGGAGACTCCACAACCTCTCTGGGCAGCCTGGGACAGGCCTCCAGCACCCTCACACCAAAGAGGTTCCTCCTTGTCTTCAAATGGAACCCCCTGTGCTCCAGTTTGTGCCCACTGCCCCTTATCCTGGCACTGGGCATCTCTGACAAGAGTCTGGCCCCAGCCTCTTGCCCCCCATGCTCCCTTTAGCTGTTGCTGAGCATTGCTCAGCTCCCCTCTGGGCTGCTCTCCTCCAGGCTCTCAGCCCCAGGGCTCTCAGCCTTTGCTCCTCACAGAGCTGCTCCAGGCCCCTCAGCAGCTTCCCAGCCTCCACTGCACTCTTTCCAGCAGTTCCCTTGAACTGGGGAGCTCACAATTTCTCCACTGCTTCCAGAAACAAAGCTGTGAAGACCCCATCCCTGGGTTGTAGTTTCAATCCCCAGCCACTGTCGATGTTTCTAGAAGGCTTTTGAAGCCCTCCTCTTGTTCAGTTGAGACCTGAAGGGGAATTCCTTGCTTTCAACCACCCCCACACCCCATTTCCTGCAGACTGGGATGATAAATCCCAGTCAGAAATGAACCACGAGGGTCCCTCACAGAGCAGGGTCAGGTGTTAGCAGCCCAGCACTCACTAAGAGTTTTGTTTATCACTGACAGTCAGTTGTTCACTTGTTGTTTGGTTTTTTTATCAGGCAAACCGTTTTTTGGTGAGTTATGACCCTCTGACTGACAGCCAGATAGCAGAGATCAAGTCCCAGGTCCATCAGTACCTTGAAGGAGCCATTGATGAAATTGATGTAAGTTTTTTCTAGTGGAGAAGGACTTAAATACTGATTCCACCTCTTGTTACACCAAGACAGAAGCATCCAGACTGCCTTTTGGAGAGCCTGTCTTTAACCCCCAAAGCTGTACAGCATTGTACTTTAATCCCTTTGTTGCTTGTTAAGGGCTGTCTCCTTCTTTTCCTTCCAAATGTGGTTTTTTTGGAAGCTTGGGGAGACTCTTCCTCAGTCCTGAACCCTTTTAAATTGATTTGTTTGAGACTTCTGTAAAGATTAAATGTTAAATCTTGTTCTTTCCACTCAGTAGCTGTGAGGTGTGCTGCCAAGTTATGTCCAACCTGTCACCAGAGGCAGCTTCAGCAGGGGAGGCTTTCTCAACTTGAAACTGCACAAATGCTTGTGAAAAGAAGCAACCAAAGTCATAGAATCTCTGAATGGTTCAGGTTGGAAGGGACCTCAGAGCTCATCTACTCCACCCTGCTGCCATGGGCAGGGACACCTCTCAACTATCCCAGGTTGCTCAAGGCCTCATCCAACCTGGCCTTGGACACCCCCAGGGAGGAGGCAGCCACAACCATTCTGGGCAGCCTGTATCAGAGTCCCACCACCTTCCTACTGAAGAACTTCTTCCTGAGATCCAGTCTAACCCAGCTCTCCCTCAGCTTAAAGCCTTTTCCCCCCTGTCCTGTCACTAGTCAGCATTCCAAAAAGTCCCTCTCCAGGCAGGGAGTTGCTTCTCCATATTTAGATATTCCTGTGGGGGCAAAGAGAAAAGGGAGCAAAAATGTAGGAAAATGGAAATTTTCAAGGCACACTCAGAGCTACTGTCAAGTCTTGTGTGGCTGTGGAGAGAAGCTGCTGTGACAACATTGCAGCATGTTTTCCAAACTGGGAGATAAGGAAACATGAAAGGAAATATTTGAGACACTGCCTGTTGTGCTTCCAGTCCTTGTCCTGTCTCCAAGACTCTGTTTTCTCCCTCCAGCAGGCAGGAGTGGAGTACAATAAGGGTTTATTAGATCAAGGTGTTTTACCTGGCCTGCAAAAGGTGATGTGGGTGGGTGTGGAGCAAGGAAGGTAGAGGACTAAAGGATTTCCACTCCTCTGTGCCGCTGAAGAGTCTCTTAGAGAGAGGGTTGAGAACATTTCATCCCTTGGTCCACTCTCTTGGAACATGGGTGAGCTGAGTGCAGATTCCTGCACATTGTCCAGCCCCTGGCTGTCCACACCTCTGCTCAGCAGCTCCAGAACAGAGGCAGCAGCAGAGCTCAACACCACTGCTTTGGTATCATGGATAAGAGAAGTTGAGTGCTCAGGCAACCTTGGGCAGCACAGACCCAGGCTGGAGACGGACTGGAGAGCAGCCCTGTGGAGGACTTGGGGGTGCCAGCCCAGCTCCAGCCTGTCCTGGGCTGATCCCCAGCAGTGTGGGCAGCAGGGGCAGGGAGGGGATTCTGCCCCTCTGCTGTGCTCTGCTGAGATCCTCCCTGCAGTGCTGGGGCAGCTCTGGAGTCCTCAGCACAGACAGGGACCTGTTGGAGCAGGGCCAGAGGAGGTCACAGCAATGCTGGCAGGGCTGGAAGCCCTCTGCTGGGAGGCCAGGCTGAGAGTTGGGCTTGGTCAGCCTGGAGAAGAGAAGGCTCCAGGGAGACCTTCTGGTGGCCTTCAGTGCTTCAAGGGCTTCAGAAAGCTGGGGGCAGACTTTTGATCAGGGCCTGCTGTGACAGGACAAGGGCTGATGGATGAAAGAGGAAGATTCAGACTGGAGAGAAGGAAGAGATATTTATACCATGAGGCTGTTGAGACCTTGTCCCAGGTTGCCCAGAGAGCTGGGAGCTGCCCCATCCCTGGCACCATTGCAGCTCAGGTTGTTTGGGGCTGTGAGCAGCCTGCTCTGGTTGCAGATGTCCCTGCTGGCTGCAAGGGCTTGGAATGGATGAGCTTGAAAGGTCCCTTCCCACCCAAACCTTTTTATGGTTCTATGAAAACCAGATAAGGTCAGTCCAAGGGCAGTCTAGAAGGTCAGTAGGTATTTGAAGCTTCACTGTACACATCTCTTCCTCAGGTGCTGAACATCAGGCAAGTCCAGGAGGTGTTTAAGCAGTTCAAACTGATTCTAAGGTAGGAGATCTTCATCCCATGCCAAGCCAAACCATCCTATGGTTCTATTTCCAAGGCTGATGCATCTCCCAGTAAGGTTTAGAAACTCCACCAGGCCCTGTCACACTCACCATGGAGTCATTAGGAAGTACAAGGAACAACCCGGAGCTGAAAACACAACTCTGGACCAATTCTGCTGGCCCTTTGCACAGGAAGATGGTTGCCTCTAACCTTCCAGTGCTCCTAAATTGTGTTCAAGGGGTCTTGATGTTAAACTTCACTCCTTGCATCATCACTGAGCATAAACTGTCCAGAATCCCTGGTCATGGAGCTTATCTCCGCAGTACAAGGAAAACCAAACCCTGTAGGATGTCTGGAAGACATCAGGTTTATGTGGGTTCTACAGGTGACAGCAGAGGGAGGTCACAACGCAGTTCAAAGGAGCAGGGTCAAAGGTCTCTGTGGCTATTTCCAGTGAGATATTCTCCCATGTGTGGTGTGGGATAGGAGAAAGCATGGAACTGGCCACTTGGAAAGGTTTACAGTGGATGATGGAAGTTGGGGTTTGGGCCAAAGGGGAGAAGCTGAATGAGAAGCTGGAAAACAAATCCTAAAAATGATGACAAGCAGCTTCCATGTCATGAGACAGAAGAGAACAAAGAAGAATCAGAGGCAACCTACCTGCTCCCTGCCCCACCAACCTCTGCAGCAGAGGTCTGGCTAGGCAGTGACATGGAGATGTCACAAATTCTCCCTGACCTGGAGAAACTTTTGTGGGCACAAATATCTGTGCTGTGTCATCAGACTGGGCCATCAGGCACCCAAACAGGTTTCACAGTAAAACCACTCAGTTTGCAAATCACCAGGTTAAAGCCTTGGATACAGCCCCACAGATTCATAGGGCCATAGAATGGTCTGGATTGGAAGCGATCTGGAAGCTCACCCATTTCAAACCCCTTTGCCATGGGCAGGGACACCTTCCACTAGGTCAGGTTGCTCATGGCCTCACCCAACCTGGCCTTGAACAACTCCAGGGAGGGGGAAACCTGTCCCAGTGCCTCACTACCCTCACTGTAAAGAAAGATCCTTCTCTCTAAACTGGAGAGAGATGGATTTGCTGAGTGGACTCTGCAGTGGATAAGGAATTGTTTGGATGATGGCATCCAAAGAGCTGTGCTCAACAGCTCAATGTCCAGATGGAGATGGGTGACAAGTGGTGTTCCTCAAGGCTCTGTATTGGGACCACTGCTGTTCAATATCTTCAGCAATGATACTGACAGCAAGATTGGGGCACCCTCCACAAGTCTGCAGACAACACCAAGGTGATGGTGTGGTTGATAGCTCTGAAGGACTGGATGGCATCCAGAGGGACCTGCACATGCTGGAGAGGTGAGCTGAGGGAGAAGCTCATGAGGTTCAGTAAGGCTGCAAGGTGGTGGAGCTGAACAGAGGTCATGTTTGACCTGGAACCTTCAAAGGTTGAAAATAACCTTCAAAAAGCTTCCATATCTGAGAGGCCTAAAGGGACACCACAGGAAAAGAGAGGAAGAGGAGAGTGGATGAAGGTTTAAGTGGCTGTGGGGCAGAATAGAATGAGCAAGGTGGAGAGTTTGGGAATAGATTGCAGGCAGAAGATGGTTTCCTTTGGAAGCCTGCTTTAGGCAGCTGTCACAGTCTGAACATGGGGATGGTGGAGGAGCACAAGGCTGAGAGGCTCTTTTCTGCCCTAGGCAACAGGAGGATGAACTGGAGGCCAGATTTCGAAGCAAGTACATCCTGGTGGACAGAAATGACTTGGCTGCCCTGACTGCTCTTCAGAAGGTAAGGACTGCTGCTTGGGCCTGGCCAGAATCCATCTTGGAATCATGAAGCCATCTTGCAAATGAGAAAGGCTTCCAATTCTCACCTCTTTCCCCCATGGAATGCAAAGTCAGTGTGTACCATGGAAGCCTTAAGTCCAGCTGTGGACTCTGACCTGGACTCAGTTTATTTTCATGTGTGAAGTATTTTCTCTCTCAAGTGCTTTCCAGACCAGATGGGACAGCAGGGGGAACTAGCTGCTGTGTATCTTTGTAGTAGAGAGGTACAGATCTAATGCTGCCTGCTCCATGTTTTATGTCTTCCTGTTTGCAGGCAGGTGTGGTTGATGGGGATGACTGTTTGGTGAAGGAAGAGCAGGAACAGGCTTTTGGGACTGCAAGTGCTCTCTTTGCATCCAGACATCATGGGAAGAAGAAATCCAGGAGGTCCAAAGAGCCCAAGTGAGTTGAGCAGCCAGGCAGCTCTCCCTTTTCTCTGATTCTTTTGCTGCTCCTCTTTGGTCAGTATTGGGGCAGCTCTGGAGTCCTCAGCACAGACAGGGACCTGTTGGAGCAGGGCCAGAGGAGGCCACAGCAATGCTGGCAGGGCTGGAAGCCCTCTGCTGGGAGGCCAGGCTGAGAGTTGGGCTTGGTCAGCCTGGAGAAGAGAAGGCTCCAGGGAGACCTTCTGGTGGCCTTCAGTGCTTCAAGGGCTGAGCAGAAAGCTGGGGCCAGACTTTTGATCAAGGCTTGTTGTGACAGGACAAGGGGGGTTGGTTTGAACTGAGAGAGGGAGATTCAGGCTGGAGAGAAGGAAGAAATTTTTGTACCCTGAGGGTGGTGAGATCCTGTCCCAGGTTGCCCAGAGAGCTGGGAGCTGCCCCATCCCTGGCACCATCCCAGCTCAGGTTGTTTGTGGCTCTGAGCAACCTGCTCTGGTTGCAGCTGTCCCTGCTGGCTGCAGGGGCTTGCACTGGATGAGCTTTAAAGGTCCCTTCCCACCCAAACCCTTCCATGATTCTCTGATTCAGATGATGTAAAAGGAAGACATTTTTTGCAATGAGGAACAGAAGTGAGTGAGGTCTGGGTGCTGGCAGCTTCTAAAACTATTTTGGTGACCAAAACTCTGCTTGGCTCTTCCCTGACATTTCCCCAAAGTCTTTGTGACAGAGGGGAGGGGAACCACCAAGGCTTTAGGATCACCCAGGGGACTCCTTTGGCAAGCACTTTTCTGGACCCCTTTGAAGTCCCACTATGCCCTGCAGATGAGGTTGCTGGTTGTGGCGGTGAGCTGAGGGAGAACAGGATTTACATGTGGGGTTAGATCAGATCCTAGGGGATTCAGTTCCTCTGAAGGAGGATTATCCTGTCTGCAGGTGTGCCTCAGTCCAGCTGAGGGGGGACAGTACCCCTGAGATCCTTCTCATGAGAGCTAGTTGAGCCTGGGCTGTGCTCTGTGGTTTTGGAACACGAGGAGTCAGAGAATGGCTTGGAAGGGACCTTCAAGATCATCCAGTTCCAACCCCCCTGCTTTGGGCAGGGACACCTCCCACTACACCAGGTTGCTCAAGGCCTCATCAGCCTGGCCTTCAACACCTCCAAGGAACTTCCTCTACTCTAGGAAGGAACAAGGTTGTCATTGCTCCTTGCAGTAGATATTTCACTGCCACAGCAGATTGTTAGTTTTTAAATCAGCAGAGCTGGCACCTGCAGGAGGATTTGATTCCAATTCCCAATTAGGAAGAAATTAATGGCTCTGGTTCATCTTCCCTCACCCCTGTCAGGAAGGAAGGAATCAGGAGCTCTCCTTCTGCCAAAGATCTGGATGGGTTTTCACCAACAAAAGGTCAGGTGGTAATTTCCACCAAGGATCTGGATGAGAAAGAGGGAGCAAAGGATCAGAATGCAGCAGATACTGGTGCAGAGCTCCCCAAGGCAGCCTCTGGGGATGATCTCCAGAGGCCCAGGTAAGCTTGCCCTCTAAGGGACTTTGTCCTGTTTGCCAGAGGGTGGGTGACACCTTGTGTTCCCCTCACCTGCCTGCTCCAGAACAGACTCATGGCATCCTTTTGCTTGGGGGACTCCATAAGATCATCAAGACAACTGTTAACCCAGCACTACCAGGGGAAATGGCCTCCTGTTGCCCAAGGGGAGGATTAGACTGGACATGAGGTGGGTTTGGAACATCAGTGGCCTTCAAGATTAGTTTCCCCAATTGAGGTATCTTGAGAGCAAGGCCCTGAAAATCCTCCTCCTGCTGCAAAGGCCAGCAGCTGCCTCCTCAGTAGCAAGTTTCTAGATACTATCACAACACAAGGAGATGTCTTCTGCCTTGAAGACAGCTGCAGAACCTGGAAGAGGGTTGGAGCCAGATGGGGTTGGTCTCTTCTCCCAAGGAACAAGTGACAGGACAAGAGGAAAGAGCCTCAGGTTGTCCCAGGGGAGGTGTAGGTTGGACATGAGGAACAATTTCTCTATGGAAAGGGTTGTGAAGGCCTGGCCCAGGCTGCCCAGGGCAGTGGTGGAGTCCCCATCCCTGAAGGAGCCTCAAAACCATGGAGACGTGGTGCTGAGGGCCATGGTTTGGTGGTGCCCTGCCTCAGCCTCCCCATGTCTGTCTGTGTCTGTTTTCCATCACAGCTCCCCCCCAGCCAGGCCTGTGGCATTTGAGCTGTTTAAGGAGGAGGATGGGAGTGAGATCAGCAGGATCTTCAAGGAGAACAAAAGCATCCTGCTGGCCAGGAGGAAGAGGAGCAGAGCCATGGTGCAGAGGATCAACTCCATCAGGAGGGAGATGGAAGGGGTGCAGAAGGCTCTGGAGGCACAGCAGCAGCTGCGGTGGCTGGAGGGTAAGGTGCTGTGAGGGGGCTGAGCAGCAAGCACCTGACAGAAGAGGGCAGCTGCTGGTTTCAAGGCAGATCTGGTGCTGAGGCCACCACAATACCACTGCTGCTGGCAGTGTCTGGTCACCTGAGTCCTCTCACTGACTTCTGCTTCATGCTAGTGAGATGAGCTGCAGCCAGGGTGACTGCTGACCCTGGCAAGTGCAGGTCACACTGCAGGAGCCCCTGAATCCCAGCATGCTGGGGGTGGGAAGGGACCTCTGGGAGGGGTTGACCTGCTGGAAAAGAGCTCTGTGGAGAAGACCTGAGGGTGCTGGTGGATGACAAGTTGCCCATGAGCCAGCAATGTGCCCTTTTGGTCAAGAAGGCAAATGGTCTCCTGGGGGGCATGGAGAAGAGTGTGGGCAGCAGGTTGAGATAGGTTCTACCCTGCCTCTGCTCTGCCCTGGTGAGGCCACATCTGGAGGACTGGGACGAGTTCAAGAGAGACAGGGAACTGCTGGAGAGAGTCCAGTGGAGGCTGGGAAGCTGTTGAGGGGCCTGGAGCAGCTCTGTGAGGAGCAAAGGCTGAGAGCCCTGGGGCTGAGAGCCTGGAGGAGAGCAGCCCCAGAGGGGAGCTGAGCAATGCTCAGCAAGAGCTAAAGGGAGCATGGGGGGCAAGAGGCTGGGGCCAGACTCTGCTCAGTGGTGCCCAGGGACAGGACAAGGGGCAGTGGGCACAAACTGACAAGAACCCAGGAGGCTCTGCCTGAACAAGAAGAGAAACTTCTGTGGTGTGAGGGTGCTGGAGGCCTGTCCCAGGCTGCCCAGAGAGGTTGTGGAGTCTCCTTGTGTGGAGAGATTCCAAACCCCCCTGGGTAAGCTGCTGTGGGTGCCCTGCTTTAGCAGGGGTTGGACTGGAGGAGCTCCAGAGAGCCCCTGAACCTCTGCCATTCTCTGACCCTGTGATTTCTTTTGGGCCTCTGCTCTTCATGGTGACATCTACCCACTGGTGCTTTATTGTGGATGCTGGAAACACACAACTCAAGTGACTGGAGGGAAACCCCCTGAAGAACAAGTGATGGCTATCACAGGGCACTTGGCTGAGCTGTCCCCAGAGGGCTGCCCAGTCCTTTGTCTCACAACGTCTTACCATGGCAGAGTGTTTCAGCAGGAACCATAAAAGCCCTCCAGTGGGCTGTCCCCTGGGTGTCCTTCTGCAGAGCCTAGTCCCTCCTTTTCATCCAGACTTGTCCCAGCTGTGACATCTCAGCAGGGTCAGCAGTTCACTGCTGCCCCACACCTCTCCAACCATGTTTGCAGAGAGTGTGGCTGAGGCAGTGGCAGCTGTGTGGTTAACCTCAGTGTGGCTGGGTAGCTGCTGTGTGCTTCCAGGTCTAATGACTGTTCCTTCTCCTTCTCCACCCTCATGAGAAACCTTCATTTCCCTTTCCTGCCCTCCAGGAGAGTATGTTGATGAGGAAGGACAGACCATAATTGATGAGGAGGAGTATTTACTCATCATGAAGCTGAAAGATCTGAAGGAAGAGTACAAGTCTGGTTATGCTGAGCTGAAGGACCTGCAGGCAGAAATCCAGTACTGCCAGCACCTGGTGGACCAGTGCAGGAACAAACTCACCTCAGGTACTGCCTCATCACCACAGCTTCTGAGGGGCCTCCAGTAGAGCTGAGGGGCTGGAGAGCTGCTCAGCACTGAAGAACTGCACAGACATGTGGCAGACACTGAGGTGCTGGAGCGTGGCCAGAGAAGGGCAAGGGAGTTGGTGAAGGAGAAGTAGGTCTGGGGAGGAGCAGCTGAGGCACCTGGGGCTGTTCAGCCTGGGCAAGAGGAGAAGAGATCTTCTCAATGCTCAGCAAGAGCTAAAGGGACCATGGGGGGCAAGAGGCTAGGGCCAGGCTCTTGGCAGTGGTGCCCAGGGACAGGACAAGGGGCAAGGGGCACAAACTGGAACCCAGGAGGTTCCATCTGAACAGGAGGAGAAAGTTCTTTGGGGTGAGGGTGCTGGACTCCCACTACAGAGCAGCTCCATCCCTGGGATCCCTCTGGGACTTTCTCCAGGGGCTGTAGCCTCTCTTACTCGATGAGATGTGCCTCACACACCTGCTGTGTGCTCTCGATGGCTATTATGGGATGGAAAGCGGCTGTTCTGTTTCAGATTGGGAACTGAAACCTGACCCCCAGAGCTGCTGCCCACTCAGCGTGAATAGCTCCAAGCTCGGGCGGCTGGAGGATGCAGGAGCAGTGCCATCTCCTGGCCAGCCACCTCTCACATATGCAGGACACTGTCCCCAGGGCCACCCGACCACGTCCCAGCCACCTCCCCGGCAGCAAGGACAGGCAGGAGCCTGCCCCAGCACAGCTGGCAGTGTCCTGGCCTTTGGCTGACTTCCTTAAGTCTGAAACTCCAGAGCATGGAGAGGACAATCTGGAGAGTTGGGACTGCCTGAAACTCATGAGGTTCAGTAAGGCCAAGGCCAAGGTCCTGCACATGGGTTGGGGCAGCTCCTGGTATCAGTCCAGGCTGGGGATGAAGGGCTGGAGAGCAGCCCTGCTGAGACCCTCCCTGCAGGGCTGGGGCAGCTCTGGAGTCCTCAGCACAGACAGGGACCTGTTGAAGCAGGGCCAGAGGAGGCCACAGCAGTGCTGGCAGGGCTGGAAGCCCTCTGCTGTGAGGTCAGGCTGAGAGTTGGGCTTGGTCAGCCTGGAGAAGAGAAGGCTCCAGGGAGACCTTCTGGTGGCCTTCAGTGCTTCAAGGGCTGAGCAGAAAGCTGGGGCCAGACTTTTGAGCAGGGCCTGCTGTAACAGGACAGGGGCTGATGGTTTGAACTGAAAGAGATTCAGACTGGAGAGAAGGAAGAAATGTTTGACACTGAGGGTGCTGAGAGCCTGTCCCAGGTTGCCCAGAGAGCTGGGAGCTGCCCCATCCCTGGCACCATTGCAGCTCAGGTTGGTTGTGGCTCTGAGCAACCTGCTCTGGTTGCAGCTGTCCCTGCTGGCTGCAGGGGAGGTTGGTCTGGATAAGCTCTAAAGGTCCTTCCCACCCAAACCACTCCATGATGGTTTCTGAGGACTTCTGAGGTCCTTTCTCAGAGTTCAAGAGCACTGAGGTCCCATCTGAGGAGCACCAAGGTCCCTCCTGATCCACAGGCTGGTGGCCAGAAGCAATGCTCCCATGTCTCTTGGACCATCACAATCTGTTCATTGGACCCTGCTTTGCTCTGCAGAGTTTGAGATCTGGTACAGTGAGTCCTTCCTGATCCCCAAGGATGTGCAGGAAGCTCTGAAGCCTGGTGGCCACATTAGACCTGGAATGATTCCCATCAACAGAGTCATGTGCCTGGTGAGTTGTCTTGGGCAGCTCTGCCTCCTGCCCTCTGCTGCTGCAGGTGGTATGGTGCTGAGGGCACCACAAAGCCCATGGAGGAGGAGGAGATGAGAGCTCTGCCCCTTCTGCAGCAAAGAGGAAATCCATCACTTGGAGCACCCTGAGTTCCCCAGCCAGTGCCCTCACAGAACCTCCATGCCTGGCTCCCAGCCCTGGATCTGCTCTCATCACACCAGTTATGCCCCTACAGGCCTTTGAGCAATGCTTTGGAGCTCTCTTGGTGTTAGAGGCAGAGATCTTGAGCTGGAGGACAAAGAGCATCCCTGGTAAGGATGCTCAGTGCTGGAGGGTTCCTGTTACTGGGCAGTGTCAGTGGCAGTGTCACAGGCCCATACTGGTCTGGGAGGCAACCACCTCATGCTTCTCTGGAGGTTTGTTTCCTACCCAGAGCCATTTCTCCTGCTCCACATTGGCTCATCTCATGTTCCAACCCATTTCTCCAGGCTATGCACCTTTTACCTCTTGGCTTGTTTTGGCCTCTTGCCTTTTGTCCCACCAGAACTTCACTGTCACCTTCTCCAGGCTACTCAGGATCCTCTTCCAGAAGGTGACTAAGAATCTCTTAGAGCTGTCCTCAAATGACAGAATCACAGAATAGCAGGGGCTGGAAGGGACCTCTGGAGATCATCAAGTGCAACTCCCATGCTAAGGCAGGGTCACTCAGAAGTCACACAGGGACACATCCATGCAGGACACCAGAGTTGCCATGAAAACCTTCTACACAAGCTGGTGTCTCAAAAAATTGTGCTTCATCCACCCCATCTTCCTCTTCAGTGCACTCACACCTTCCAGATACTTCCTGGGAGAGGTGTAGGCATGGATACCAACTAGGGGGGCTCAGGGAGGACCATGCTGAAGCTCAGATCTTCATGCTGTGAGATTATCTTGCAGTGCAAGGGAGTCCTGTGGGTAGTTAGAGGCAGAGGAATGCCATCAGAAGGTAGCTGAGAGAGCTCCCTTTGGGCCTTTGCTCTTCCAGGTAGATTTTGCCCAAAAGATGTGCCTAAATCTGCTCACCTAAGGTGTGGGAAGGAGGATCTCTTGCTTCTGAGGTTTTGGGGGAGTTCAGCCTGGAGAAAAGGAGGTTGAGGGGAGACCAGCTGGTGCTCTCCAGCTCCCTGAAAGGGGGTTGGAGCCAGGTGGGGGTTGGTCTCTTCTCCCAAGGAACAAGTGACAGGAGCAGAGGAAACAGCCTCAAGTTTTCCCAGGAGAGGTTTAGGTTGGACATTAGAAGAAACTTCTTCCCTGAAAGGGTTCTGAAGCACTGGCCCAGGCTGCCCAGAGGTGGTTGAAATCCCATCCCTGGAGGTGTTTCAAAAGAGGCAGAGATGTGGTGCTGAGGGATGTGGTTTAGCACCAGCCTTGGTAGAGTTAGAGAATGGTTGGACTGGGTCATCTTATAGGTCTGTCCAACCAAACCAGCTCCATGATTCCATGGCCTCCACATCTCCAGGTGTGTGTTCCCACATGAAGTGAGCTCTGTCTTTCTGCTGACAGGAGGAAGATGAGCAGAACAAGTTTGAGAGGCTGCAGGAGACCATGCTGCCAGCCTGGCCAGCTTCACTCTCCTTCTACAAGGCAAAGATGAAGACAGATCAGAAGGTAATCTTGGCTGGACCCCGTTCCACTTAGCTCTGCTGATGCACCTTGGGAGTGGGATCTGCACCCCACAGCTGGCTGGGCTGTAGGACACTTCCAGAGCTCTTCCATTCTGGCTGTGGCCTTTTGAATGATACTGGTTTGGTTCTGTAAAAGAACTGAGCTCTTTCAGATGTTCTTTGATGGAAAGGCTCCATCCTGTGCTGGTCTTCTGCTAAAAACCAAGCTCAGTGCTTCTTACTTCTAGATCCCTCCTGGCAAGGGCTTACCATAAGATACCACCAAGGCCCTCAGCTTAGCAGGACTTTGGAAAGGTCAAGGGTTTATGAGGGACAGGGCTGCTCAGCTACATCACTGACCATTAAGGAAAACATCTCCAAATCAGGCTTCCAGTGCTCAGGAGGAGAATCTCCCACAGCCTCTTGGACCCTCTTTGGAGCCTGCTGGGGTCCTGGGGACCTGAAGTTGTTGATCCTGGAGAAAAAAAAAAAGGCTGAGGGGAGGGGAAACCTTCTGGCTCTCTACAGCTTCCTGAAAGGAGGTTGGAGCCGGGTAGGGGTTGGTCTCTTCTCCCAGGGAACAAGTGACAGGACAAGAGGAGACAAACTCAGGTTGCCTCAGGGGAGGCGTAGGTTGGAGATGAGGAACAATTTCTTTCCCTTGCGGGTTGTGAAAACCTATCCCAGGCTGCCCAGGGCAGTGGTGGAGTCCCCATCCCTGAAGAGATTTGCAAGCTGTGGAGATGTGGTGCTGATGGTTTAGTGGTGCCCTGGCAGTGCTGGGTTAAGGGTTGGACTCCCTGATCTTAAAAGTCTTTTCCAACCTTCCTGTTTCTCTGCTTCTCTGATCCACCACCAGTGATGGGGCTGCTTTGGGGCAGCTTCTCCCAGCACCACTTTCGAAGGTGGGTTTTTTGTTTTTGGGTTTTTTTTTTTTTTTTCAGGAAAAAGCCTTTTCCAGGTGGGAATTATGCTCTGAAACCAAGCTGAGGTTCACACTTCTTTTTGGTTCCCTGTTGCCAGCACATCTACACCAGGACCACCTTGGCCTTCAAGCAGATGCGGCAGAGACGTGGGCTCATCACAGCTGCTGGGAAGAGCAAAGCCCTCTCCTTCCTGCACGCTGTGTAGAAGATTGGGACTCAGCATGGAACCCAGCACTCAGGAAGTGCCTCCTGGTCATGTCCACCATAGATTCATCAAAAATAAACTGTAGGAGAAACAAAAGAACCCAGCATTTGTGTGGCTGGAGTGACAGATGGTGGTTGTCCGAGCTGCTGTGTGGACCCAAAGTGAGCCAAGGAGTGCAAAGGGCAACAGCTGTTCTCCTGAACAACTCTGGCATCTTTGAGGGATGAGACCCATCCAGAGGGATCTGGACAAGATGGAGAAGTGCCACAGAATAGTAGGGGCTGGAAGGGACCTCTGGAGATCATCGAGTCTGACCCCCCTGCCAAGGGAGGGTCACCTAGAGAAGTGTCCACCTGGGTGCTCCTGAGTGCCACCCACCCCATCCCTGCAAGCCCCTGAGCCACTGCTTCCCACACCAGGGTCCCAAATCTGCACCAGGAAAAAAAAAAGGGAAGAAAGGCCAATTTGGAATGTGGCAAAGGTGGTTTTGAGGCTCCCATCCAAGCACTCCAAAACTGCTTGGGTGTCCTGGAGTGCTCCAGCACCATCTCACCTGGGGAGATCTCCTGGGGTTTGGGAAGGTCAAGGCAAAATAAAATAACTCCTGAAGGAGAGGAGGAGATTTTAGGGCAGGGTTTAGGGCAGATTTTAGGGCTTTTGTGGCATCTCTCTCTGAAATGGCACCTGGGCCTGGGGACAGGCACTGCCCTGGGGTGGTGATCCCAGGATTGTCCTGTGTGTGATCCTGGAGGAGATTATGGGGTTGTCCCAGGTTGCCAGTAACCTGGGACTGATCCTGGGATGCCCATGATCCCTAGGTGCCAGGAATCTCAGAGGTGTTGGTGTCCAGAGGTGGGAAGGATCTTGGGGGTGATCTGGCAGTGCTGGTGATCCCAGGGCTGCTGATGTTTTGGACTGTGGATGATGCTGGGTGCTGGTGCACTGAGGTATGGGAGATCCATGAGATGTTGGTGATCCCTTGGTTGATCCTGAAGGCAATCCCAGTGAGATTCTGACTTGGTCCCAGTGATCCCGGGGGTGATCTCGGTAGGTCCCAGTGGTGTCACGACTGATCCCAGTGTCTGGTGTGACACCGGTTATCCCGGGGTGATCCTGGGGTGATCCTGGCAGTCCCGTGACTGATCCCAGTGTCCCAGTGTGGTCCCTGTGAGATCCTGGACATCCTGATGCGATCCCAGTGTCTGGTGTGGCCCCAGTTATTCTGAGGGTGATGTCCGGGGTGATTCCAAGGTGATCCTGGTGAGTTCCTGGTGGTCCCATGATTGCTGCCAGTGTCCGGTGTGGTCCGGGTTATCGCCGGGGGTGATCTTGGTGTGATCCTGATGAGATTTCAGCCATCCCATGACAGATCCCAGTGTCCCGGTGTGGATTCCGTGAGATCCTGGGCAGCGCGGTGTGTTCCCGCTGATCCCGGCAGTGAGCCCGGGGGGTTGATCCCGGTGAGCGTGGTCCCAGCGGTCCCGCGGCTGATCCCGGCGTGGCTGCCGGTGAGGTCCCGGCCTGTCCCTGGCGGTGCCGCTGCCCGGCCAAGGGGGAGCGGAGCGGATCGGAGCGGGCTGCGGGGAGCGGCGGCGGCGGGCGGCGCGGCGGCGCGGCGGGGAGGAGGAGCCGGGCGGCCGGGGCGGACTCGTCGGCGGGCGGCGGGCAGGGGCAGGGCACGGCGCGGATGGCGGGGCCCCGCCGGCGACCGCTGCAGCAGCGCGGGGCTCGCCGGAGGATGTGAGGCGGCGGCGGAGCCGAGCCCCGCGAGGGCCCGGAGGGGCGAGAGGGGCCTCTCCCGCCCGGCCCTGCCCGCCCGCCCGGAGGGGCCGCGTCTGCCCCCGACAGCGCCCGCCCGACCATGGGGGACTTCTACGACCCGGAGCACCCAACCCCGGAGTAAGCGCGGGCCGCGCCGCCGGCCGCTCCGCCACTCTGCCTGCCGCGGCCTAGGGCCCGCCGGCCTGCTGGGCCGAGCCGCGCCGGGACAGGCAGCCCTGTGGGGAGCCGCCGGGGCCGGGCGGAGGGACACGGGCGGCCGCTTCCCCTTCCTTCTTCCCCTTCTTCGCCTTCTTTCCCTCCCTCTGTCCTTCCCTCCGTCCTTCCCCGGGGCGCAGCGGGCGTGCGGGCGGGCGGAGTAGGCCGCACATCCCCGGCCTTGCGTAAACGCAGCGGCCGGGCGCTGGCGGGAGGAGGCCGGGCGACGCGGCGAGGCTTGGTGGGGGGGTAGTGGAACGGAACGGACTGAGACGGAGCGGCGGGCGCTGCCGGCGGCCCGGGCCCAGGCTGGAGCGGGTCTGCCCCTGCCCTGTCTTCCCTCCCCTGCCCCGGGGCGACGGAGCTGCGCAGGGGGGAGGCCGGGCGGTGAGTGCGGACGTGTCCCGGCCTCCCCGGGCCGGGGGGGCATTTTCCCGCACCTTTATTATTATTATTATTATTACTTTTTTTTTTTTTTCCCTAGTGCGTGGAGGAGTTACCAAGTCCTGTCTTTATTTTACCCTTTGAAACCTCCCATTAACAGCTCCGGGCCGGATCCTGCACTGACCCCATTTTCTGACAGGAGGAAGGAGCGAGGGAGAAGCGGAGAGAGCAGCCTAATGGCCGGGGAACTTTGGTTCTCTCCGCTGGGGATTTTCACTGACACCCCCCTGCCGACATCACGCCTGGGCTGGTGGTTTTATTGCTTCTTCTGAGCAAGCCACCCAGTTCCTGCTGGCAGCAGTGGGATTTCTTCCCCCTACACGTCTTTTTCTTGTTGGTTCTGAACGCTAGTTTTACACTTTAAGACTTCCTGAAGGATTTGGGTGCTTCCTAAACTTTGTGTGTGTGGCGTCCCCAACGTGTGGCTGGTGCTGGGGTGGACACCTGGCATGTAACGCCTCTGTGGAGTGGTTGGATTGGAGGCAAAGCTGAAAATGGTGTGTTTGGAGCAAGGACACCAGAGCAGACCTTTCTGAGTGAGCGCTATGAGTTCTGTCCAGACCCACCTGCAGCAGCTGAGGATCTCTTAGGGAGAGGCCAAGGATTTGGTTTTGAATCCAGGTTGTGTTTTACTTAGAGGTGTCTCCTGCCTCTCTCTCCTGGGACAGGAGAACCTGGAGCAAACCCTGCAGCTGATTTCTATGAGCTGGGGAGAACAGTCCCATCCTGAGTGACCTTCTGGGTTCAAAGCACTCCACCATGCACCCCCAGAATCTTCTCCTAGTTTGAGTATTTTGGATTCAGAGCATGAGGGATCCTGGTGGCTCATTTGGTGTCAGAACAAGATGGGTTCTTGGAAGTGTGCAGGTTACATCATGCTACTGCAGGCATTGCCAGCTTGGGGTCTTGAAAGGAGCCAGAGTGGTTTTAGCAACCTTTTAAACTAAATACTTCTTTATTGGTCCAATTTTGGGGCTTTCTTGAGGTGTTCCTTCAGGGTTGTGAGTCTGGAAGCTGTCAGGAGGTGTTGGAGATGTTTCCTGCAGCCTTGTTTTCCATCTGAGTCATGTTTGTTGCTTCATTAATAGCTTGTCTTGTTCAGGAGGTGCTCAGCCCAGCTTGAGGAGAAGATGATTTGCAGTAGCTCAGAGGTGGTGAGACCTTGAGGTTCATCACCTCCTTCCCTGCTCTGCAATGTTGAGATGTTAGAAGCGTGCTGTCCTGGGTTGGGTTGGTGGCTGTGGGATGGTTGCTTGCTGCAGGAGATGGTGGCTTCCCCTCACCTTGTACCCACTTGGGGCTGTGATGAAGAGGTTCGTGCACCGCTGGGTTTTGGAGGGGTGCTGGTGTGGCTGGTAGTGTTGGAGCTGTGCTGTGGTGAGATGTGGGGGCTTGGAGGGAGCTGGTCAGAGCCTGGGGGCACAAGTGGAGCTGGCACATCATCAGGCTCTGCCTTAACCTTTCATGGGAATTATTCCACAGCATGGTTTGGGTTGGAAGGCACCTCAAAAGCTCACCCTGTCCACCCCATCCTCCACTGATGAGGCTGTTCAGAGCAGCTCCAGCCTGCCCCTCAACACTGCCAGTGGTGAGGCATCGTTGTTGCTGAGCTGGAGCCCCAGCGCCGGCCGCAGGAGGTGGGGAGCTGAACTGCAGCGACCTGGGTGCGTTCCCATGGCCTTCACTGGAGTTTGCTACTAGCAGAGAAGCTCCAGCCACTGTTTGCCTAGCTGGCGGCTCTCTGTGTCCTGCTCAGCAGCCAGAGCTCAGGTTCTTGAGAACTTCAGTGTCCACCAGAGCCAGCTCCTGTTGCCTGTTTGGGTGCTCAGACTGGGGCCAGCCTGAGTCTCTGAGCTTAGAGCCACCACCAGGCTCCATATGAAGTCTGCAGCTTTTCCATGGAACTGTCCAGTGCTGGCTTGGACCTACCTGGTAGATGTTTGTATCTGTGAGCAGAAGAGACTTTATCTCCTCATGCTGTTAAAGCTGTAGTGGTACAGCTGATACAGCCCCACTTGGGATGAGAAGTGGTTCCTTTGAGGACAGCAAAATCATCCCTGGCTGCTGCATACCGAGGGTGGAGAAGCCCTCAGACAAGGGACACCTTGGTGGAGTCATTGCGTGGGGTGAGATGGATCACGTTGAGAGCTCCAAGAAGTCCTTCTGCTGTGTCTCTGTGTTGTGATGGAAACCAAAGATCACAGAATCAGCCAGATTGGAAGAGACCTCCAAGATCCTCAAGTCCGACCGATCACCCAACCCTAACTGATCAACTCGACCATGGCACTAAGTGCCTTATCCAGTCTCTTCTTGATGCTGCAGCAGGTTCTCTTGGACACCCTAGGGTGAAATACATTTATCTGCTGCTGCTTCTGCTGCAGGTAGACCTCCTCAACTGGAATCCAGCTTCATTTTGAGCAGAGATGAGCTTCCTACTGTCCGCCATTCCCACAGGCTGCTGATGTTGGTGGAGCTTGGTGGTGCACATGGGTGGTTTGGTGGTGCTTGAGTTTTAGGATCAGGGCATTTGAACACCCTGATGGTTTTATTTATGTGACTCGGGTCTGGATTCAGGTGATCTAAAGCTTGAGGCTTTTGGTCATGGCTGTTCCTGCAGATTTATGGTGGGTGTGGGGACTCCAACACTCGGTGTTGGTGGCACTTTGGGGCTGGATTATTTTTGGCATTCTGGAGGCATCTGGATTCTCTTTTCTGCTTTTCTCTAGGGCAGACAGTTGGTGAGGGTGGTGGCAGCATGCTCCTGGCACGTGTGCTGTGGTTGAATCTCCAAATCCAGCTCCTTGAGGGAGCTCTAATCCAGCAGGAAGAGGCTAATGGAGCTTCCCTTCAGGTGCTCCTACCCTTGATTAAAGAGACTAATGATGGTCTCATGGGGCAAGAAATTGAGAGTGGTGAGGGAGCAACTTGGCTCTGAGTGAAAGTGAGGGTTCCTCAGCTCTGTGCTAAAGCCTTGGTGTCTCTGAATATGTTACTCCAAGGACATTGAGGAGCTGGAGCAGGGCCAGAGAGGGACAACAGAGCTGCTGAAGGGTTTGGAGAAAAGGGCTGGTGAGGAGCAGCTGAGGGACCTGGGGGAAGAAGTAACAGAACAAGAGGAAATGGCATCAAGTTGCCCAAGGAGAGGTTGGACGTGAGGAACAATATCTTGCCCTTGAGGGTTGTCCAGGCCTGTTCCAGGCTGCCCAGTCCCCATCCCTGGAGCAGTTTCCAAGCCATAGAGATGTGGTGCTGAGGGCCATGGTTTAGAGGGGACCTGGCAGTGCTGGGTCCATCGTTGGACTCTATGATCTTCAAGGCAAAATGCTTTATGAAAAGTCAGAGTATTAAAAGAAAATTCTCTTTATACATCCAAACATGTCTCACCTGCTCACCTGGCCACCCGCAGCAGGTTGCCCAGGATCACAATGTCCAGGCAGGTTTGGAATCTCTCCAGAGAAGACCCAACTTGGGGTCTTTTCATTGCTGTGTTTTGAGTGTGTTTTTCCTGGAGCTGGCTGTGTCTGAGTGCTCTGGGAGTGCTTCTCTTCTTGTTTTTCATCAGTTTAGGTCTGTGGATCTGATTACTCCTCTGGTGGAGGAGTTGCAGAGGGAATGACACCTGTGAGCTGGATAGGGAAAGTCCCAGCCTTGGGATGCTTCCCTGGGAAGGTGTTCTAGAGCTGTTGGGTTCTTCAGAAAGGAGGGAATTTAGCAGCTGTAGGCTACCCAGGGAGGAGATGTTGGGTTCCATCTCATGCCATGGAGCTTTAGTCACCTGAAGATGTGCAGATAATTACAGACCTCACACTGCATCTGCAGGAGCAGCTCATGCATGAACTCACCTCTCCTGAGTGCTGCTGCTGGGTGATTGCTTGGAGAAGCGATGGAGAAATCCCTAGGTTTTGGGTGGTTCTCCTGTCCTCATTTTAGAGGGAATGATTGGAGAGAGTCCACTGGAGGCTGGGAAGCTGCTGAGGGGCCTGGAGCAGCTCTGTGAGGAGCAAAGGCTGAGAGCCCTGGGGCTGAGAGCCTGGAGGAGAGCAGCCCCAGAGGGGAGCTGAGCAATGCTCAGCAAGAGCTAAAGGGAGCATGGGGGGCAAGAGGCTGGGGCCAGACTCTGCTCAGTGGTGCCCAGCGACAGGGCAAGGGGCAGAGGGCACAAACTGGAACCCAGGAGGTTCCTTCTGAACAGGAGGAGAAAGTTCTTTGGTGTGAGGGTGCTGGAGGCCTGTGCCAGGCTACCCAGAGAGGTTGTGGAGTCTCCTTGTGTGAAGAGATTCCAAACCCCCCCTGGGCATTGTGCTCCTGGGCAAGCTGCTGTGGGTGCCCTGCTTGAGCAGGGGTTGGACTGGATGATCTCCAGAGGTCCCTTCCAACCCCTCCCATGCTGGGGTTGTTTCTCTTTTCCTCTCTTCAGTTGTCTCTTTTCCTTGCAGTGGCTCAAAGGGGGCTGGAGGTGGCTGGTGACAGCCTTCCTGCCACCTCCTGTGGGACAGAGCTGGTGACATCATTCTAAATATAAGCTGGCTGTGGGTATATTTAGCCAGGGAAGGAGGGAGGGCTTCTAAACCTCTGTTTTTAATAGACACAGAGACATAAAGAAAAACTCCTGTTTGCTCTGTGTGTTTGGCCCTCATCCCAATTAACAATCTGGATTCATTTGATTACTTAGGTGATTAATTAGATTTATTAACGAGCTGAGCTGTTTCTGTGGCTTTGGCAGGGTGCAGGGTATTTGCTGGAAAAGATGATTTTTTTCCCCCTCCTTTCCTTTTGGTGGTAAATTTCCATAAACCTGCTCCATCCTTGGAGCTGCCTCTCTCCAGCCTTGGGGCTGGATCCCACCTGGGTGCCAAGTCCTGTGAGGCCTGGTGCTGATGTGACGCAAGCCCTGAAATTCAAGAGAAGCATGGGCCAGGAGGCCAACATTTGACCCAAAATCTTGATGTGAGAGGAAGAGTTGCCAGGCTAGGTCTGGGGAAGGAGCTGGAGCCTGAGCAATGCTTGACCTGAAGCATCATTTTCAGGACAGATGTGGATTCTCACTGGCTTTTCCCACCACCTTCTGGCTCTCTCCAACTCCCTGAAAGGAGGTTGGAGCCAGGTGGAGGTTGGTCTCTTCTCTCACGGAACAAGAATAAATGGCCTCAAGTTGTCCCAAGGGAGGTTTAGGTTGGACATGAGGAATAATTTCTTCCCCTTGAGTCTTGTCAAGGCCTGGCCCAGGCTGCCCAGGGCAGTGGTGGAGTCCCCATCCCTGGAGGGGTTTCAAAGCTGTGGAGATGTGGTGCTGAGGACCACGGTTTGGTGGTGCTCTGGCAGTGCTGAGTTTAGGGTGGGACTTGATCTTAAAGGTCTCTTTCATGCTTCCTGGCTCTCCAGTGGATTGTGGAGGTGTTTGGTGTTGTGTCTGTGAATGCTGAGGTAACTTTGGTGTGACAGCTCAAGGGGAAGAACTGCCCTCAAATGTCATTTCTTTGCCTGTGGTTGAAGCTTGTAGAACTACTCCTCCTCGGGGACAGGATTGCTCCTGGGCTGAGAAGTGAATGCAGGGGACAGCTTTGGTGACACATCTCTGTACCAGGCTGTTGTGGATCCCAGCACGGGCAGTACAGATGTTTCTGCCTCACCCGATGCCACCAGGGCTTCCCAGTGTCTAGCATCAGGTGTGGAAGCAGGTGGAGTTCTGCAAGCCCAGCCTGAGGTCCCAAAGAGGGAGAAATGTTGATTTGCAGGTACTTCGGGAGACAAAAGATGACCTGTGTGCCAGGGTGGGGTGTTTGACCTGCACGATGATACCTTGATAGTAAGGTCAGGGTGGGAATTTGCTTGCCAGTGCCAGGAGGTGGTGATGACTGCAGGGGTTCTGTTCCTGCGGGTGAGCCCGGGGGTGAAGGGCTGGTCCCTCAGGAAAGGGAAGGAGGCGTGGGAACCTCCCTGTCCTTACCCACTCCAGAAGAAAGGATGTAGCCTGGAGCTACCTGGGAGCTGATGAGCTGCCTTAGAGGGCTTGGGAGTGAGACCTCCCCCAGCTTGTGCCTGCCCTCCGAGGGGGAGGGGTTTTGTCCCCTTTGTAGTCCCCTTGCTAGTCCTCAGAGCTGCCGCTGAGGTCAGAGGAAACCTCAGGCTGCATGGCCTCGGCTGCTGTCTCCTCTGCTAGGAGCGAAGGTCTGTGCTGGGCAGCGGTGCTGGTGAGTGTAAGTCACCTTAGAGATTTCTGCTGCTTGTGATTCTCTGTTCAGGTCCTTCACCTTCCCCTGCCTCTCCCGTGGCTGCAGAGGGATGCTGTAGGGAGTGGTGGTGTAATTTGGGGTAGGAACTGGGTTGAAACACCAGAATGAGTTCCTTGCTATCAACTGTCTTTGGACTCAGAGCCGCTCAATTCAGCACGTGTGGAGGCCTGCTGGTGGGGTGGGAGCAAAACTAAAGGCAAACTGGGGGGGGTTAGCCTACAGATTCCACTGATTCCTCTTCCCTCTGAGCCCAGAAGTGCTGTGATGTGGCAGTGAAGTCAGAGCTGACCATCCCTGCTGCTGGAGAGGGTCTTTCACAGAGCCTGGCACTTGAGTTCTCTCCTTTCCTTCCTCAACGTGCAGGGTGTTTACTCTAAACCTTGAGCAAAGCTTGAGGAGAAGAGGGCTGGGGAGGAGCAGCTGAGAGACCTGGGGTTGTTCAGTCTGGAGAAAAGGAGGCTGAGGGGAGACTTTCTGGGTCTCTGCAACTCCCTGCAAGGAGGTTGGAGCCAGGTGGGGGTTGGTCTCTTCTGCTTAGGAACTAGTGATGGGATGAGAAGAAATGGCCTCAAGTTGCCCCAGGGAAGGTTTAGGTTGGACATGAGAATTCTTCACTGAAGTGATTCTCAAGCACTGGTACAGGCTGCCCAGGGAGGTGACTGAATCCCCATTCCTGGAGGGGTTTAAAAGCCCTGGAGATGTGCCTGAGGGACATGGTTTAGCAAGTGGGGGTAGCCAGGATGCTGGTCCTAAACTCAAGCTTAGTCTTGAAACTGGTTTTGTGTGGTTGGAGAAGTGTCTTGTATGGTTGTACTGTGGTGAGATTTCTGTTCGAGCCACCGTAAGGCTCTTGCTCTTTGTAGGTGCTTTAAAATGTCCATGGCCTGAAGAACCTGGAAATAAATAGATGTGGGAGGAAGGAAGCAGATAAGAAAAGGTTGGAAATAGGGATAACCAGCATGGTGAATTCTTCAGGCTGTTGTGGAGAGCTGGGAACTGACCCTGAGCTTTAAGCCTGACCTAACTGGCTGGAGGAAGGTTTTGGTTGCAGCCTTCTGAAGTGTTAGAAGTTCAGGGAGGTGATGGAGATGGTTAGTGAGATGGTGACCTTGCTTTGGGTGCTGTTTCTGCCCTATTGTGGGCTGGGGGGAGGGTTGGTGGTGGGTTTTGTAGTGGTTTGGGGGATTTTGGTGGTGTGTTTGGGGGTCTTAATCCTGTGTGGTTTGTTTTTTTTTTTTTGGGGGGGGTGTTAATGCTGTGGTTTTGGGGCATTTTAATGGTGCAGCTTTTTGTTTTAATGGTAGATTTGGGGGGCGTTAATAGTGGTCTTGGGGGGTTTAATACTGCTCTTGGGGAAGAGGGTTAATGTAATTTTTTGGGGGGTGTTTAATGATGAGTTTAGGGAATTTAATGCTGTTTTGGGGGGGGTGGTGTTAGTGGTGGGTTTTAGGCTGGATTCAACCTCATCCTTACCCAGGGAAAATGGCCTTAACTGGAGGGACAGCTTAGGGGTGCACATGGTTTTAGGAGTTAATTACCTCAGGGAGGGAAAATGGGGGTTGAAGAGCGCTTGGTAGGTGTGAAACATTTCCTTTTGTGCCTCATCACCCCAAAGGAAGTGATGCTGAGGCAAGAGATTACCTGAAAAATGACCCCAATTGAAGTTCTGGTGGTGAGAGGATACTGCTGCTGCAGCCGAAATCTCTCCTTCCCTGCTCTGAGAGAAGGATGAGGGAAGAAGTCTGTGTCCCTCCCATCCATCCTCATCCTTCCCCTCTCCCAGCTGCCATGGGAACAGCAGTGCTCATGTTGATTCGTGTCACGGTATCAAACTTGTTTCCTTCTTCACATTGTCCCTGGCACTGAGCAGAAAGGGGAGAGCAGGAGCTGTGTGTGTGGTGCTGAGTCTGGGAATTCCCTGAGCAGTTCTGGGTGAGGAGCAGGGTCCTGGTGTGCTTCTAGTGGAACAGAAGACTCCTGGAAACTGTTTTCTTCTTAAACCAGGTCTTTTTTTTTTCCTTTTGTTAAACAGAAGCTCTCAGCTTTCTCTAAATCGCTGCTATTATTAACAGAGATAACAAAAGAATTAGTAAATGAAGCTCTGGCTACAAAACCTCTCAACCTGTAGCTTTTCCAAGGCCTGTTGCCTCTGGCCCACTTTGCTTTGTGAAAGGAACAGCAGCAAAAGCGAATTGCTTTCAGAAATCGTTCTCCCCCCCCCCTTTATTCCTTCTCCTTCTCCTCCTCTCTAGGGTTTGGTCACTCTCAGCTGGACTTCCCCCAGCAAGGGTCTGCAGATGGCTCTAGCAGACCCAGGGTTTAATTCAGAGCTGGGGCTGAAGCTGCCTTGCCAGCTGGCAAATCCCAGCCGTTTTAGCTTGTGCCATTACTTTTTTTCCTCCCCTTTATTTCCCCCAGGCTGCAGAGAAAGGAGTGTAAATGTTCACAGTGAGGATTTATAGCACTGCAAGGTCTCCATATTCTGTTGTAAGGCCTCTTAAATCTGTTCTTGGGGACTGTCTTCCAGGTTGGCCTGAAGCGGAAACTACAGCAGTTGAGTTTCTTCTTCCAGCCTTGACATTTATGATTTTTATGATTTATAGGCTTCATTTCAGGGGGAGTTGTATTAGGAGGGGAGCATTTACAGGTGACTCCGTACACTAGGAACCCACAATCTAAGGAAAAATCCCCTTTGGGCATATTCAAGGTTATCCAGTATGTCATTCAGCCCTTATTTTCCTAAACAAAAGAAGAAATCCTTATTTTCAGTCCACTCAGCTCCTTGTTTTCCTGGAGTGTGCAGTCCTCCCTGTTCTTCCCTGGCAGGTTCTTTCCTCTGCTCTTGTTTTTACATTTGAGCACAGGAGAAATGTTGTCTTAGCTCCTGCTCCTAACCTGGTGCAACCATTGCACAAACCAGCAAGTGCTGGTGTAGGAGCAGCAGGGAATGGCAGAGTTGGAACTCTGCAAGAACAGGTAGACATTTCCAGTTCCCTTGACCTCATTTTTGGAGTGCTTGGCTTGGCTTCAAGTTTCTGTTTAAATAAGAGGTTTGATAGTGATGGTTTTTCCCCCCACTCCTGACTGTTCTTTAGTCTTTTCTCTCTCCATGGCTTTTTGGGGGGGGAAGGAGCAGGATTGTCCATTAACTTCCCTGTTTGTTTTTTTTTTTTTTTACTCCTGGCTGTAAGTGATCCAATTCTGGTGCAGTTTTTTTGGGAGCACATTTGGATAGTAAAAGCACAATGCTCTGTGGAAAAGATTCTGCAGCATTTTAGCACCAGGTTGGAGTTAGTCATGGGGACCTTTGTCCTCGGTTTTTATCTCCACGTTAGGGGCTGATAAACCAAGTGGGTGATAGCACTCCAGTCCAGAAGGGTGTTATCAAATCCTTGCCTTTGGAGGGTGGCAGGAACTGAAAGAGCAGCAGAGAGTGGACATCATCATCTGTAAATGCTGGCAGGGCTGGAAGCCCTCTGGTGTGAGTCCAGGCTGAGAGGGTTGGGCTGGGTCAGTCTGGAGAAGAGAAGGCTCCAGGGAGACCTTCTGGTGGCCTTGCAGTGCTTCAAAGGGACCATCAGAAAGCTGAGGACAGACTTTTGAGCAGGGCCTGCTGTGACAGGACAAGGGCTGATGGTTTGAAGTGAAAGAGGGAGATTCACACTGGAGAGAAGGAAGAATTCTTCACTGACAGGATGGTGAGAGCCTGTCCCAGGTTGCCCAGAGAGCTGGGAGCTGCCCCATCCCTGGCACCATTGCAGGTCAGGTTGTTTGGAGCTGTGAGCAGCCTGCTCTGGTTGCAGATGTCCCTGCTGGCTGCAGGGGCTTGCACTGGGTGACCTTGAAAGGTCCCTTCCCACCCATGATTCTCTGATCTGTGGTGACAGACCCCAGAGGTGCAGCCCTCCATCACCAGCCAGGCAGTGCTGAAACCTGCCCAGATATTTCCTTTTTGGCTTTAGGATCTTACTGGAACTCCAAAGCTGTTAATTTGTTGTGTTTCCCTTTGCTTTGCTTAGCTTTGGTGTTGGGAATGAAGGTTAGGTGTTGGTGGATCCATGGGCAGCTATGGAAGTCCCATCAGCATCCCCATGCTGGGAAGACATTTCTGGCAAACCTGGCCTGAGCTAAGGAGTCTGGAGGTTGAGATTTCCTCTAGCTGACTGCTGAGCTTTTGCATTTTGATTCCTTTCCTCAGAAAGAAAGGCACGGCTGAGGCAGGTCAGGCTTTCAGATGGAGCTATGCTAATGCCCACACAATGCCCCATCGGGATGGGCTGCATGCCTGCTCCCGATGGGCCTTTGTAGGCTTGCAGGGCTCTTAGTCCTGCAGATGCTTAGATAAGAAGAGCTTCAGGCTTCCAGATTTTCTTCTCTTAAGAAGAAGAAAGGGGGGAAAAAAAAAAAAAAAAAAAAAGAGGCTATTTGGGAAGTGAAGCTCCTCAGGTTTTGTCTTCATGCACACCAGTGTGTGTCATTTAGCCTTCAGAAGCCTGAGGGCTGTTGAGGTTTTGGTGGCTGTTTTAGCATAAGCAAAGCCCACCTCTGTTTCAGAGTTGGGTGAGGATTACTCCTTCAGCAGGAGAGAAGGTTCCGGAGAGCTCATTCACATGAAGCTGTTGAAGCAGCTAAGAAATGCTGGAGCTGCTCAAGCTCTGAATGTAAATACAACTTGAGGGTTTTGCTGACACAGTTGTGACACACCTGAGATGTTTCCATGTCCAGGAAAGCTGAGAAGCTTTCACCAGGAATATTTGGGGCAGCAGTGTGGGGCCACAGCCTTAAAAAGCCTTTCCTGCAGATGCAAACTGCTCTGTGCTGTGTGGGGATTTGGGGTTTCCTGGCTGTTGGGTGCAGTCCTGCATCCTCTTGCAACCTGATCTAGTAGGACGTGTCCCTGATTCTACCAGGGGGTTGGAGCTAGCTGGTCTTTAAAAGTCTCTTCCAACCCAACCCATTCCAGGAGTCTGTGGTTCTATGATTTGTGAGCTCATCTTGCTCTCACCCAACCAGTCTTCGTCATTAGTCAGATCTGTCGGAATCCCAGCATGGTAGGGGTTGGAAAGGGCCTCTGGAGGTCACCCAGTCCAACTCCCTGCTAAAGCAGGGCACCCACAGCAGCTTGCCCAGGATCACAGTGCCCAGGTGGCTTTGAACCTCTCCAGAGAAGGAGACTCCACAACCTCTTTGGGGTAGGCCTCCAGCACCCTCACACCAAAGAATTTTTGCCTCCTGTTCACTTGGAACCTCCTGGGTTCCAGTTTCTGCCCCTTGTCCTGGGCACCACTGAGCAGAGTCTGGTCCCAGCCTCTTGCCCCCCATGCTCCCTTTAGCTCTTGCTGAGCATTGCTCAGCTCCCCTCTGGGGCTGCTCTCCTCCAGGCTCTCAGCCCCAGGGCTCTCAGCCTTTGCTCCTCACAGAGCTGCTCCAGGCCCCTCAGCAGCTTCCCAGCCTCCACTGGACTCTCTCCAGTAGTTCTTTGTCTCTCTTGAACTGGGGAGCCCAGAACTGGATCCAGTAGACCAGGTGTGGCCTGACTAGGACACAGCAGAGTTGGGGGAGAACCTCCCTTGACCTGCTGCCCACACTCTTCTTCATGCCCCCCAGCAGACCATTGGCATTCTTGGCCACATTGCTGGCTTCTGGGCAACTTGTCCACCAGCACTTGCAGGTCCTTCTCCTTGAAGCTGCTTTCCAGCAGGTCAACTCTCACCAGCACTGGTGCAGGAGTGCAGGACCCTACACCTGACCTGGTTGAACTTCATGAGGTTCTTCTCCCCAAGCTCTCCAGCCTGGCCAGGTGTGCCTGGACAGCAGCACAGCCCAAGGGGTGTCAGCCACTCCTGCCAGCTTTAAATCCGTAGGATGGTTTTATTTTAGGGGCAGCCTGAGCTCTTTGGATTGTAGTATGAATTCTTGGGGCTGCTGTAGGGAAGCAGAAGATGCTGCTTGGGATTTTTATGACCCACTTGTTTGTAGACCTCTCCAGCTTCACTTTTAGTTTTAATTTGCCTTTTTTCAATCACTTTCACTCACAGAACTGAGCCATTCTCTGTTCAGTTTCAATGCCAATTATAATCACTCTTCCTTTTCCATACCTGCAGCTGGAGGGAAACAAATTAGGATCGCTCCAAACCTCTGGAATCCTGCTGGAAAAGTGTTGGGATGTCTGCTGGGATGAATCCCAGTTGATGTACAGTGTGGTCTGCTGGTGCCAGCCCCTCGCTCAGCCCTGGGACGTGGGGGTTTTATGTAGCTGCAGGCACGGTGTGGGTGGGATTTGGCAGGGGGTTGGAGGCAGCAGTGGCATGCTCACCAATCTGGGAAATCTATTTTTAGTGTTTGGATCTGGGGCGAAGGGGGAGGCTGGGAATGGAGGTGGGATCCAAAACCTAAGGCAGCTGCCTCCTGGATTGAGGTTAGCCTGTCTGAGGGCTCTCCTAGCAAGGTAGGACACCACCAGGAGTGTCACATCTGCTTCGTGCTGACACACTTCCTCTTAACCTACCACTTTATTCATGGAATGGAATGGTTGGGAGGGACCTCTGGAGCTCAGCCAGTCCAACCCCTGCTAAAGCAGGGCACCCACAGCAGCTTGCCCAGGAGCACAATGCCCAGGGGGGTTTGGAATCTCTCCACACAAGGAGACTCCACAACCTCTCTGGGCAGCCTGGGACAGGCCTCCAGCACCCTCACACCGAAAAAGGTTTCTGCCCACGTTGAGGTGGAATTCCAGTTTGTGCTCATTGCTTCTTGTTCTGTCCCTGAGCACCACTGATAAGAGTCTGGCCTCTTCTTGACACCCACCCTGCAGATACTTGTAGACATTACTAACAGTGGTTTCCTCACCAAGGGCAGAAAACTTCAGGCCACCTGTGCCAGTGCAGTGGGGGACAAGAAGCTGGGGCCAGACTCTTTGTCAGTGGTGCCCAGGGTCAGCACAAGGGGCAGTGGGCACCAATTGGAACCCAGGAGATTCCATCTGAACAGGAGCAGAAACTTCTTTGGTGTGAGGGTGCTGGAGGCCTGTCCCAGGCTGCCCAGAGAGGTTGTGGAGTCTCCTTGTGTGGAGAGATCCCAAAGCCCCCTGGGCATTGTGCTCCTGGGCAAGCTGCTGTGGGTGCCCTACTTTAGCAGAGGCTTGAACTGGATGATGTCCAGAGATCCCTTCCAACCCCACCATGCTGGGATTCTGTGATGAAGTTTAGAGCACTGGAGGATGCTTTTGGGCATCAAGTGGAGGGCATCAAGTGTTGGCCCAGGATTGGAAGGTTGGGTGGGGATCGAGGTTGTGCTCCAAATTAATGAATGGCTGGCAAAGTACTGATTAATTAAGTCTTGAGCATCATGGCAAATAGCCAGGGCTGCAAATCCATAGCTGTGAGGCCTTCATAAGAATCTTCTGAGAGAGGCAGATACTTTTCACTCCTTCTAGGCTGCTCAGGAAAATACTCAAGTGGAAAGAAAACCAACTTCAGGTCCTTCCATCTCAGTTAGGAGACTTTCTTTACCTACATATCCATGCAGGGTCTGTTGAAATGAAGGTTCTGGCTGCTCTGCAGCCTTTCAGAAGACACCACCAAGCCATCAGTACACTCAGGAAAGGTTTGCTCTGGCCAAGTCCCTGCTGAAATTTCACTGTTGGAAATTCTTGAGCTTCTGGACTCTGCCATGCTCTCCTCTGGAGACACTTGACTTATCTGCTTGAGCTTTGGGTGCTGTTAGTAGCACATGTCTGGCAGTGGGATTTTTTGGGGGGGGGGTTGGTGTTACCCTCACTCTGTGTCCCTCTGTCCATCCTTTTTGTGTTCCAGACTTCTGATGCTGTGGGTTTTGGCCCTTCCTGATATTTACACCTTTTTCTTCTCTTTCCTTTTGCATGTGTTCCTGGCTGGGTTGCAATAGAGAAGAAGAAAATGAGGTGAGTAAAAGTGGTTCCTTTCTTCATGAAGCTCCTCAGAGTGGTCCCAGCCTGGGTGTTTTGACCTGTAGATTCCTTGAGTTGACAGCAACTGAGGGTCCATTTAAAGCAAACTGGTGTGCTCTTGGGGTGCCTCTAGCTCAGTGGTTAAGTCCTGGAGAGCAAAGAACCGCTTCTAGTACCACTCCTGCTGTCTGCATGTGGGGATGGGGTAGCAGAGCATGAAGGTGGCCTTGAGTCATTCAGTTTAGGTGAATGCTGCTTTTTGCACCATGAGAAGGATTCTATGAGACATTTTTGACACTGAGGGTGGTGAGAGCCTGACCCAGGTTGCCCAGAAAGGTGAAAGATGCCCCATCCTGGGAACTATTCCAGGTCAGGTTGTTTGGGGCTGTGAGCAACCTGCTCTGGTTGCAGATGTCCCTTGTGACTGCAGGACCTTTAAAGGTCCCTTCCAACCCAAACCATTCTATGATTAATTTGTGGGGAAAAAAAAAAAAATTTTGCTGTGTGGGACTCAGATTTGAAAGGAGAAAACTTGGAGGCACCACTGGAATTCCCCCACAGGAACAGCTGATGATCAGTTTTGGTTCTGTAAAGTCAAAGAATCACAGAATCCTTTTGGTTGGAAGAGACTTTTAAGATCATCAAGTCCATTTTTTAACCATGAGCCCCCCCCCCCCAGCCATGTGGATTGCATTGGAATAGGTTACCCAAGGAGGTGGTGAAGTCCCCATCCCTGGAGGTGTTCAAGAAACCTGTGGCCATGGCACCTGGGATCATGGTTTGATGGCCATGGTGGTTCTAGGTGAATGGTTGGACTTGATGATCTTAGAGAGGTTTTCCAATCCAACCTATGATATTGGTAGGACCCACAAACATGTAGGACTGTATCTGCCCTGGTTGGCCTGGTGAGCATCCTGTCTGTCTTCCTTGTGTGTTCCCAACAAGTTGAGAGCTGCAGGAGCAGCAGTGATGACAAGTCTCAATGCACAGAGTGAGCTCCTGTCACCTTTTTCTGGCTGCAGAACACCCACAGCTGCCTTTTGGGGAATGTTCCCTTTCTCTAAACCACCAAAGGATGGAGAACTGCTCTGCTGGAGAGCTTTCACCAGTAATTGCTACCTATTACATTTCAAAAGCTGCCTGTGGAGGATGTTTGAAGCTCCTTTAAGTCACGATTTGTTAAACCCAGGTGTTATTTAAGGAAAAATAAAATCCCTGGAAGGGTTCTGAAATCTATCATCTGCTGAATAGGTGATGAAAAGGGGAGGAGTGGAAGCTTGGCAGCTCCTTGTTTTGTGCCTTCAGGTGCTGTGTTGGATGTTTCCAAACCTGGTTGTTCCATGTGTGAGCTCAGATTTCAGATCTTGGGGTTGGAAAGATTTTGATCCAAACATCAGCACAGTTTCCATAACTGAAGGTAAAATCCTCTCCCCATGGCTGTAGCAAGGAAGCCTGCTCTTAGATTTGCTGTCTTTGAGAACAGATCTTACTTTGCAGCGTGTAATTGACAGAAAAGGTGAAGCCAAGCCCTGACGAGACTTTGAGTTCAGACTTGTGGTGACCCCATCCAGTAGCCATCAGGGCATGGCTGAAAATAGGAACCTGCTCTCTTACTCATAGATCATAGACCCTTAGAATGGCTGCAGCTGGAAGGGGCTTTCAAGATCATCCAGTTCTAATGCCCCTGCCATGGGCAGGAACACCTCCCACTAGAGCTCAAGGCCTCATCCAGCCTGGTCTTAAACACTTCCAGCGATGAGGCATCCACAACTTCTCTGGGCAACCCATTCCAGTGTCTCACCACCCTCAGAGTAAAGAACTTCTTCCTAATGTCCAACCTGAAGTTACCTTGCTCTAGTTTCAAACCTTTGCCCCTTGTCCTGTCACCACAGGCCCTTGTAAGAAGTCCCTCCCCAGATCTCCTGCAGCCCCCTTCAGGTACTGGAAGGCCACCAGAAGTTCTTCCTGGAGCCTTCTCTTCTCCAGGCTGAACAGCCCCAGCTGCCTCAGCCTGTCCCCATAGGAGAGACGCCCCAGCCCTCTGATCATCTTTATGGCTTCTTCTGGGCCTTCTCCAACAGTTTGATGTCTGTCTTGTGTTGGGGGCTCCACAGGTGGACACAGTAACTGTTTCATCCTTTGGATGATCTCCAGAGGTCTTGTCCAACCCCCACCCAGCTGGAATTCTGTTTCAGAGCTGGGCAAGCATGTGGCCATGTACTTTGAACCGAGGTCACTGGTTGGATGCTGGTTTGATGTTTGAAAGCCTCCGTGACATGGCACCCCACCCATCTAGAAGGGCTCTTATTAATTTTTGCACCATTTTTTGCCCCAGTCATCTGCTGGTGGAGACCAAATGTGTGCATGGTACTGGGCTGAGTAGCCAGGCCTCGTCCTGTGGAGGCTGTGACCTGACTTGCTCAAGTAAAATAAAACCAGATCAAAAAGAGGCTATTTTTGGAGCTGTGATGGCCAAGGCTGCAAACTGGGGGTTCCATTACACCAATGTCTTCTTTAATGATTTACTTCAGTCTGAGCCACTCTGCATTGTTTTCCAGAGTTAAAGGATAACAAACCATGTCACAATTCATAGCAGGGCACAGGCAACTGCTGCTGCTGCCAGGGGATGTGTTCATGCAGCAGTTATGGGAATAAAGCCCAGCTCTGGGGGGTTTTGATCCTGCTCCAGCTCTCTCCTTTGGAGCTTTTCACCCCAATGCAATGATACTAATGCAAAGTGGATTTGTGGGAATCAAGGCCATTTATCAGAATGTCCTTGTAATGCAATCACAGAATGGATTGGGTTTGGAGGAGACCTTTAAGCTCATGGACTCCCAACCTTTACCCCAGCACTGCCAGGTCACTACTAAACCGTGGCCCTCAGCACCACATCTCCATGGCTTAGGAATCCTTCCAGGGTTGGGGACTGTACCGCTGCCCTGAGCAGCCTGGGCCAGGCCTTGATAATTCTTCCAGGGAAGAATTTCTTTGTCACCTAAATCTCCCCTGGGGCAACTTGAGGCTGTTTCCTCTGGTCCTGTCACTTGTTCCTTGGGAACAACAACCCCCACCTGACTCGAGTGTTCTCCTTTCAGGGAGTTATAGAGAGCCAGAAGATCTTCCTTCAGCCTCCTTTTCCCCAGGCTCAACAACCCCAGGTCCCTCAGGGTCTTACCAGACCTCATAGAATGCCAGACATCATGGAATGGTTTGAGTTGGAAGGGACCTTCCAGATCATCTACTTCCAACCCCCCTGCCATGGGCAGGGACACCTCATTCTAGTGCAGGTTGCTCAAGGCCTCATCCAACCTGGCCTTGAAAACCTCCAGGGAGGGGGCATCCCAATGTCCCTGGGCAACAATTCTTCTAACTGCATCTTCTTTTTCTTTGGCAGGGCAAGCCCGAGACCGTGCCCAAAGCTGGCTTTATCAAATGTCCTGTCTTCAAAGGCGTCGCTTCCAGTCGCTTTTTGCCCAAAGGCACCAAAACCAAGGTTAACCTTGAGGAGCAGGGAAGACAAAAGGTCTCTTTCAGCTTTAGTTTAACCAAGAAAACCTTACCCAACCGATTCCTGACGGCTCTCGGCAACGAGAAGCAAAATGAAACCCCCAGCCCGCCAGCAGCAGCCCTTCAGACTGACTTTAACCCCAAAAGTAAGATGGACCTGCTGGGGGATGCCACAGGTGCAGCTGAGGAGTCTTCCCCTCCAAAACCCAAGGTAGAACTAGGAAAGATCCATTTCAAAAAGCATTTACTGAGCGTCACGGTGAAACCGCTGCCTGCTGCCACGCTGCTCTCGCCGCCACCCCCTGCGGCACCGGGACCGGAGCTGGCGGCATCGGCCACGGACTTCCCCTCAACACCTCCACCTCCACCGCCTCCCCCTCTGCCTCCCCCTCCGCCGATGGCGTCGCCAGCAGCACCGATGCCAGTTCCTGTCGCCACAAGCTTGCCACAGCTGCCGGTAACACTGATGCCAACGCTGTTGCTGTCACCAGCCGTGGAAGCTGAGGTCCCTGCTTTGAAGGAGCCATGCCCTGTGGTATCTAAGGAGGCTTCGGAGCAGGACATCAAGCAGGACGTGGTTTCCCACGGTTCAGAGGAACATGTGAGCCAGCCCTTGCCTGAGCAGACAGAAACTACTCTGCAGAAGGAAGATTCCCATATTGGGAAAGAAGATGAGGTTTCTGACAGCTCCAAGGGTGCTCCATCCAGCTCCCAGAGGCAGGGCTCCAAGAGGAAGTTCTCCCAGTCCGACAGCACGCTGCTGGGCTCCGAGTCCGACGAAGACTCGGTGAGGACCTCCTCCAGCCAGCGCTCGCACGAGCTGAAGATATCCAGCACGGAAAAGGAGAGAGATCCCAGACGGGGCTCTGCCTCCCTCAGAGGTGACGATTCGGGGAAGTCCTCCTCGCGCTCCAGGTCAGAGAGGGATGAGAAGTACTCGAGCTACTCCAAGTCGGACAGGGATTCGCGCTACTCGTCCTCCCGCTCACGCTCGGACAGGGATAGGAGACGCAGCCGCTCCCATTCCCGCTCCCGCTCGGATCGGGGCTCCCGGCCCAGCTCCTCCTACTCGCGGTCAGAGCGCTCACATTACTATGAGTCTGACCGCCACTACCACCGCAGCTCCCCATACAGGGAGAGGGACAGGGACAGGGACAGGGACAGGGACAGGGACAGGGATAGGGAGAGGGAGAGGGAGAGGGATAGGGATAGGTCCAGGTATTCCCGTTCCTACGCAGACAGCAGGGCCCGGGAGAGCTCCGACTCGGAGGAGGAGTACAGGAGGACACATTCCAGGTCCAGCGACTCAAGGCGTACGTCGTCCCACTCCTCCTCCTCCTACAGAGACTCCAGGCGCTCTTACTCCAAGTTGGAAAGGGATAGCAAAGTGGAGTCGTCTCACAGTGACATGGAAAGGAGAGGAAGGTCTTCTTCAAAAGCAGATAGAGATTCCAAAAGGACTTCTGAAAGTGAAGTAACCAAAAGGTGCTCTCCCCTTGCTGAGCCAGGCTATCGAAAGGGGACATCCCATCCTAAGCCCGACAGTAATGTGAATTCCTCCCGCTACAAATCCACCCCTTCCAAGACCCCCACACCAAAGCCTGATAAATTTAAGAGTTCTTTCTGTTGTACAGAATCGATCGAGGAGATCAAGCAGCAGTCTAATTCTCTAGATTTAGAGACCTCTTGTCTAAAAAGCACCGAGACCAGGGTGGCTGGCACCAGGAAGTCGCTTTCTCCCTTCACCCACTCAAGCAATTCGCCCACGTCTCGCAAGGCAGATGAGCCCGAAGCAGGTTTTGCCAGCTCAAAACCTGAGGAACCTACAGCAAGCCAGTGCCAGGACAGTGTTAAGGAACAGGAAACTTTCCTCAAGGTAAAACATGAGCAGTTGAGAACATCTTTCCCCATGGAGTCAACTTTAAATGACTCCCCTGAGGGCAGAGCTGATGGTGTGGCACCTTGCGGTGCCTCCAGAGCAGAGGATGTCACCAACAGCCTGTGCCAGTCCGAAGTGTCACCTGTTGTCATGCCGGAGCCGTCGGATCCACTGCCGTCTCATGGGTTGGAGAGCACCTTTGTGTCTCCAGAGCAGGAGCTGGGTGATGCCCAGGTCCAATCCAGTGAGTGCAACAGCCTCTTTGGTCAAGTAGAGACTCCTGTCCCACAGCAACAAGAGGAAGCCACCCCTTTGCCCATGGGGAATGTGGATGATGCTAAAACCGTAGTAAGGGAGCTGGCTGATGAGGTGCCTCCCTGTGACCAAGCCAAAGACCCAGTGTTGTGCTACCTTTCGGACGACGCCACCCCTGCTTTGTGTCATTCAGAGGTTGAAATTGAAGCGGAACCGGCAGACCCCAGGGTGACCTCCGAGACGTTTCTCGATGTGCAGGTTGAGCCACAGACCGTCACATGTGACTATGAGTGTATAGAGGATCACCACTCAACACCTGCCTGTGATGATGAGCGGCATCATCCTGACCATGAAATAAGCCTGGTGGTGGAGAGCTCAAGCCAGGATCTGCCCCAAGATGACTCTTCCCTGAGGCTCCAGTCAGAGCCTCCCGTGACGCAGGAGCGCGTCTCCTCCAAATGGGACGTGCCGCCTCCAGATGGAGGCCAGGAGCTGCTCCAGTGTTCAGAAGCCAAAGAGGTGCTCAAGGTGGACACTCAGCACGTTGATCTTGTTTCAGCAGGAGTCAAGCCATCAGTCAGGGATGAGCATTCCTACTTTTCGGAAGTGCCGCTGGAGCTCCGCAGAAGAGAGCTCGTGGGGGAAAGCGCAGCTCCCACCGAGGAGGTCGGGCCGAGCGATTTGGGAATTCCGTGTCCTGGCATAGTGGCCGAGAAGGATGAGGGAGGTGAGCCCTTGGTGGCTTCAGCTTTTCCAGATGCCTTGTTTCCTTCTTGCAACGTTGTCGCCACCACGGAGGAGACGGAGTTGGTAACTCAAGCCCCGACCTGTGACAGCAGCGGCAGCGCTGCGGAGTTCGTCCCTGCTGGCCATGATGATTACTCTGACACTGGGGAGAGCAACAGTGTTGGGGGCAGCGATGACAGTGACACGGAGGACTCGGACTCTGATGATGGTGCACCCCCGAAGCGGCTGCAGTCCGTTGTGGTGGTCCCAAAGAACTCGACCATCGTGATGGAGGAGAGCAGCCCCGGCTCCTCGCGGAGCAGCCAGGGCAACAGGCGCTTCTCCGACCACTGGGACGACGAGCGACCCGAGCCCAGCAGGCTCTACTATGAGGAGAGAGTAGAGAACCTGGTAAGTAAAAGCGGGGCACAAGCAGAGAGCAGATGTTCTCCTAGAGGGATGGAGAGGAGTCCAGCAACTTCTACCGAGCTTGGCAGGAAGGAGGCGGAGGAGCTGCGGCCAGATCCGTGCCAGCCTCAGAGCGATGGCGTTGACAGCACGAGCCAGGCAGACCTCACAGCTGACTCCCATGGCAAACCCACCTCAGATGAGAGGATACCACTGAAGGAGCTGCTGGCTGTTGGCAGACCACCTGAGCAGCCCTTTTGTCTACCAGAGAGCTTGGAAAGCACCGAGAAATCCAGGCACCAGCTGAGCTCTGCCAGGCCAGACAGCAGGCAGGGCAGTGGTGGGCTTAACCTGTCTGGCCATGGGGACTTTTCTAGGCTGGATGGTTTTCAAGCAACAGAGGAAGGGAGTGGTTTGAGCTGGGACTTGAACCAGACAGAGAAGCCCAGCAGCACTTACCAGCAGCCAGACAGCAGCTTTGGGGTCTACTCAGGCTATGTTTACCAGCCGGGTTCCGAAACCTATGGTGCTTCCCAGGGCTACTGGCAAGGCAATGGCTACTGGGACACAAGAGCTGCTGGCAGGCCTTCTGCTGTCAGCTACGAACGAGTGCAAGGGCAGGTACCGGATTCTCTAACAGAAGACCATGAGGAGTATGAGGTGGATGAGCAGTGGGATGATGAGTGCAAGCCTCGTTTCCCCAGCCCCTCCAGTAAGTGCCAGGGGCCTGAGCAGAAAGAGGAAGGCTCGGTGCAGGCGCATGAGATCAGCAGCAACTCCACCAAGGAGCCGGTGCCTGGTGGGGAGAAAAAGGAAGAGGGGAAGGTTTTGGAAAAAAATGATGTGAAGGAACGAGGTCCACCAAAGAAAAGGCGTCCTGAGTTGGAGAGTGACTCCGAGAGTGACGTGGACTCGAGGGAGAAGAAGAAGGGTTTGAAAATAGAGGGGGAGCAAGTGGAGTTGCCACCACAGGACTCCTCCATGGTCGGTCACTTGTGCATCATGGATGACTTCAGAGACCCCCAGCGCTGGAAGGAGTTTGCCAAGCAGGGGAAGATGCCCTGTTACTTTGACCTGATCGAGGAGAACGTCTACCTGACTGAAAGGTACCACGCCTTGTGCCCTCCTCTGTTCCCTGCCTTATGGTGATTTTAGATTTTCATACAATCACAGAATGGTTTGGGTTGGAGGGGACCTTGAAGCTCATCTAGCTCCAACCCTCCTTGCCATGGGCAGGGACACCTCCCACTAGCCCAGGTTGCTCAAGGCCTTGTCCAATCTGGCCGTGAACACCTCCAGGGAGGGGACATCCATGACCTCCCTGGGCAACCTGTTCTAGTGTCTCATCAACCTCCCTGTAAAGAATTTCTTCCCAGTCTCCAATCTAAGCCTCTCTTCTCCCAGCTCCAATCCATTGCCTCCCATCCTGTCACTACAAGCCCTTGTGAAAAGTCCCTCCCCAGCTTTTTTGTAACCCCCTTCAGGTACTGGAAGCTCCTCTAAGGTTCTCTTAGAGCCTTCTCTTCTCCAGGCTGAACAGACCCAACTCTCTCAGCTGAACTTGAATTTGGCTCTGAGAGAGCTTATGTTGGAGGGGAGGGGAAGGGATGTCATGTTCCTACCTCTGGCATTGCTGCCAAAGAGGAACTGATGCTTTAAGTTTTTAACCCCTCTCTGGGTCTCATCTTTTAACAAGAAAACCCTTATTGGGCCCAGACAGGCCCTGGTGATACGAGGTGAAAGATGAGAAGATATGGGTAGGGGATGAACAAAAGCATTGCGAGGAGCAGCTGAAGGACCTGAAGTTGTTGGACCTGGGGAAAAGGAGGTTGAGGGGAGACCTGACTCTCCCAACTCCCTCAAAGAAGGCTGGAGCCAGGTGGGGGTTGGTCTCTTCTCCCAAGGAACAAGTGACAGGACCAGAGGAAATGGCCTCAAGTTGCCCCAGGGGAGGTTTAAGTTGGACATGAGGAACAATTTCTTCCCCTTGAGGCTTGTCAAGGCCTGGCCCAGGCTGCCCAGGGCAGTGGTGGAGTCCCCATCCCTGGAGGTGTTTCAAAGCCATGGAGCTGTGGTGCTGAGGGCCATGGTTTAGTGGTGCCCTGGCAGTGCAGGGTTCATGGTTGGACTCCCTGATCTTCTAGGTCTTCTCCATCCTAAACAATCTCATGATTTTTACCTCCTTAGTCTCACAGAGTCCCTTCAGTCAGGTGTAGATCTGAGTACAACAAATCCAAAGGAGTTTCAGTTCTTCTTCTGTAGGTGCATGCATAGACCTACACTGAAAGGCAAATTGGATTGTGGACAATAAGGAGAAGGAAGCAAAGTTAAATATCCTGGGATGTCTCAGGGAAGTCATCCTTTGTGATCAGGAAGTCATCACCTCCTGCTCAAACCAAGCCCAGTGTCCTTGCTTACCCCTCTACCCTGTAGTTGTCCAAAGGTGTTCAATCCAGAGGTCCAGTTCCTGGAGCACAGGTTTGTTTACTCCACCGTCACCAAGGCTAGGCAGTCACTTCTCCATCCAGGTGCTGTCTGACCTGCACTGCCATGTCTTCAGTGCTGTCTGACCTCTTTGCCATGTCTTCACCAGGAAGAAGAACAAGTCCCACCGGGACATCAAGCGAATGCTGTGCGAGTGTCCTCCTCTCTCCAAGGAAGAGCGAGCTCAGGGGGAGGTGGCGTGTGGAGAGGACTGTCTCAATCGCCTGCTCATGATAGAGTGGTAGGTAGCATTCCATCATCTCCACCCAGCTGGGTGCTCTTTGGCCAGGAGACGACTTGGGAGCCCCTGGAACAATCCAGACTTCCCAGGGTGGTGGCAGGGAGCTGTCTGCATGCTCTGGTGTTCTTTGGCTGGTGCAGAGTGATCTTCAGAGCCCACACAGCAGCATTTCAGCCTTCTGCAGGACAACAGAGCTGTGCAACCTCCTGGGGAAAGGATGCTGTAGTGGCCTGGGGGTCTTCTGCTCTTCAGCTTTAATGCTGGCCAATCATAGGCATGGCTGTGGGAGTCAGAAATGCAGTTGCAGCTCAACTTGAGATCCTCATTCTCTCTCATGTCTCCTTTTGCATCTCTCTCCTCTCCCCAAAGCCTCACCATGCTGTGGCTCGTCTCCCTTTTCCTTCCTGGTAGAGGCTGGGAGGAGGAGCTGCTGCTCCATGTGAGCAGGAAGCAGGGAACAGGGCTCTTGGTGGATGGGATTCACCCCCTGCCACAAGAACTGTCACCAGCTGGGGTGGAAGCAGAGGAATTCCCTCCAGCAGTTCTCTGCCCTTTGGTTTTTATTTCATTAACCAGTAAATGTAGGGAAGGGGAGATCTTGGGGGAAGAAGCCATGAAAAAGAGAGGAGAAGACACCAGTGGATCCCAGTTTGATTGTGTGACACTGAATTGCAGCAGCATTCCCATTCCAAAAGCTTTTCTTCCCCTTCCAGAAATAAATCCTCTGCCTTTGCATGTTGGCATCAGCTGGTGATGCTTTTTATAGCAGAGCACGTTGGAAGGTTCTGCAGGGAATCCATGACGATCCCCTGGGGCCCTCTTTCCCATCTGAGCCCTTTCTTTTACCCTACTGAGAACTAATCTCTGCACCATTTTCCTTCCCTCAGTTCTTCCAGGTGCCCCAATGGTGACTACTGCTCCAACAGGCGCTTCCAGAAGAAGCAGCACGCGGACGTTGAGGTCATCCTCACGGAGAAGAAGGGCTGGGGGCTGAGAGCTGCCAAGGACCTGCCATCGTAAGCCTTTGCTCTTCAAGTGGCCTCCTCATGCTCTTTGACTCCCTCCTGAAGAGACAATCAGTTGCTCCTGTTTTCTTAACCTGCCACTGGTGTTAGCAGATCTGCTGAGGTTCTTCCAGCTTTCCATGCTGGCCTTGGCCTCTGGCAGGTGTCCTCTTGGTTATCAGGACCACTGATTGCCTCTTAGATCTGTTTTGGGTCTTCTCTTTGGATTCTCCTCCTCGCTTCCCTTCTTCTCCTCTTGCTTCTCTTTTGTGTCTAGACTGGAGAAGAGCAGCCCAGAGGGGATCCTCTCAGTGCTCAGCAAGAACTAAAGGGACCAATGGTGGGCAAGAGGCTGGGGCCAGACTCTTACCAGTGGTGCCCAGGGACAGGACAAGGTGCAGAGGGCACAAACTGGAACCCAGGAGGTTCCTTCTGAACAGGAGGAGAAAGTTCTTTGGTGTGATGGTGCTGGAGGCCTGTCCCAGGCTGCCCAGAGAGGTTGTGGGTTCCATAGCCCCCTGGGCATTGTGCTCCTGGGCAAGCTGCTGTGGGTGCCCTGCTTTAAGAGGGGGCTTGGACTGGATGATCTCTAGAGGTCCCTTCCAGCCCCACTATGCTGGGACTGTGGGATTCTGTGAGCAAGAAAGCTGTGTGATGGTGCAGGCTGGAGGGTTTAAAGCCTGGCTGTGCTGCAGGACATAGCCTGTGAGGTTTGTGTCCAAGCGTGGGGTAGCTCCTTGTTCTCTTCCATCTCTGCTTTAAATTCACCTTTCCTGGGGTTGAAAGGGAGGGTTTATTGACTCCTCATTTCATCTCCACCCCAGCAAGACACTTTCCATTCCAACTGAGGAAAGCTGCCAGCACCTTCTATTACTCCTCTTTGTCCCCTTCATGCTGCCCACAAGGTTTTGTTGTTTTACACAATAAACCCTGCTCCAAGGGCAGCTTTATCCTCATGTCTGGACTTCTTGCTGTGCTGTATCGACTCAGAACTGAGTAAACTAATCAGAATTGTCTGAGATGAAGACATCATAATCACAGCTACACCCCCAAGATGGCCAGGCTGTGGGTGATCTTCAGAGATCTCATCTTAGCAGTGGTCACTTTCCGTTCCTTGATGGTTCTTGCTTGCAGCTAAGCAGAATCATAGAATGGTTTGGGTTGGAAGGGACTTCCAAAGGTCATCTAGTCCAACCCCTCTGCAGAGAGCAGACTCATTAGAATGATGTTTGGGTTTGGTTTTTTTTTTTTTGTCTCTCTTGCAGCAACACTTTTGTCTTGGAGTACTGTGGAGAAGTTCTGGATCACAAAGAGTTCAAAGCTCGTGTGAAGGAATATGCCCGGAACAAGAACATCCACTATTATTTCATGGCTCTGAAGAATGATGAGGTGAGTTTGGCTTTGGAGGAGGTTGGCTAGGCTTAGCCCTGCTTACAGACAGCATTGACTCTTTGTGAACTCACTAAGCAATGCCCTGAGTCTACCAGAAATGGTTTCCTGAAGAAATGAGGCTTTGGTTGCCTCGGTTTCATGGAAGTCTAGGAGTTTAACTCCATCCCGGTGTCCTTGGAAAGGAGAAATTGACCTCCCCGGGCAAAGGATTGAGTAGGCCACATCCCATCCACACAAAGCTTATGTCCTTGTCCCAGCATGAAGAGATGCTTCAAGCCCAACTCAGCCTTCTTGAACACCCAACTAAAGCAGTCTAGAAGACAGGCCAAGAAACCACCTTTCCTTTCTTCCCTTAAATTGGGTCAGACACTTGTGGAGTTCCTGTGCGTGCAGAACAACTGTCCTCAAAATATTTATAGAGCAGAAGTTCTTAATTATTCATCTTTGCTTCAGCTCTTTGGCATGGTGGATCTGTGCCACAGCACAGTGATGGACCCTGCCTTGATGAGAACAAAGTAGAGGCAGGAATTTAATGTCACTCGGCTTGTCTCTGCTGTCAGGACATCGTAGGGCTGAGTAGCTCTACAGTAAAGCAGCTAAAAATACTCAAGAGTGCTTTTAGCCAACTTTTCCCCTCCCAAAGTCAGCAGGTTTGGTAGCTGCAGTGGCATCCTTCTGTGCTCACAACATGAACTTGATGATCTCGGGTCTTTTTAAACCCTGATGATTCTGTCAGAAGGGGGCACAGAAGGAAAGCTTCTGGGTAGAAAAGGGAGGATGCAGTGAGCCTTCCACTGTGTCTGGTCTTTCTTTTCTGATAGCTGGAGCAGGGCAACTTGGGTTGTGTCCCAGCACATGGTGTTTGGAGCTCTACTGCTTCAACTCCAGAGGAGGGCCACAGAAATGGTCAAGGGTTTGGAGCACCTCTGCTAGCAGGACAGGCTGAGGGAGCTGGGGGTGTTCAGCCTGGAGAACAGTAAGCCTTTGGGGAGACCTAATATCAGCCTGCCAGTACCTGAAGGGGGCTGCAAGAAGGCTGCAGAGGGAATGTTTGCAAAGGCCTGCAGTGATAGGACAAGGGGCAAGGGTTTGGAGCAGAGATTTAGATTGGGTGTTAGGAACAAGTTCTTCACCGTGGAGGTGGTGGAGCACTGCAACAGGTTGCCCAAGGTTGAGGCCCCATCCCTGGAGATACTGAAGGCCAAGGCTCTGAGTAAGCTGCTGTAGTGGAGGATTTCCCTGCTGACTGCAGGGGCATTAGACTAGATGATCTTTCAGGTCCCTTCCAACCCAAGCCATTCTATGAAGCTTTTGACCTGGTGTAGAGGGGTTGAGGTCCTTTCACTGTGGCTGGCATTTCTTTCCTGACAGCTGAGTGGGAAGGGGGCCATGACTTGGGTTGTGTCCCAGCACATGGCTCTTGGAGCTCTCCTGTTGCATGTCTCTGACCTGGTGCAGAGGGATTGAGGTCCTCTCACTGTGTCTGGTGTTTCTTTTCTTTCCAGATCATTGATGCCACGCAGAAAGGAAACTGCTCAAGGTTTATGAACCACAGCTGCGAACCCAACTGTGAGACGCAGAAGGTAAGCTGCTGCCTCTTCACTCCCACTGCCTTGTCTCTTAGCAGGCTCAGAGGCCAAAGCCTTTCTCCTTTGTGTCTTGGTTTGGGGGTGTTTTGCTTGTTGTGGTAATTCAGTGAGATGGAGCCAGGCCCCTCTGAAATGGGCAAGTTCTGCCAAGACAACACAAACGTAGCAGTGGTGCTGTTTGAAGGATTAAGCTTGGGAATTGCAAGGCAAAGCCGAGGCAGGCCTGGCTCTTTGTGCTAACCATTGTCACCTTGCTTGTCTCTTTGCTTCAGTGGACTGTCAATGGGCAGCTCAGGGTTGGATTTTTCACCACCAAACTCGTCCCATCGGGCTCAGAGCTGACCTTTGATTACCAGTTCCAGAGATATGGGTAGGTGATGGCTGAGGCTGCTGCAAGGGGAGGGTTGGGAGTGTTGGTGCGGGGAAAGCCCTGCTCTGAAACAAGTGAAACAAAGAAATGGGTGGGCATGGCACCTGGGGACGTGGTTTAGTTGGTGCTTGGACTGGATGATCTTTTCCAACCCAAACAATTCTGTGACTGAGAGTTTGTCACTGGGCTGGAATTTGACTCTAAAAGCTGCCTTCATAAAGTTCCTTCCATGTCTGACACGAGACTGGGAGAGGAATCTCCCCTTGGTTTCATGTTCCTTTCCCAGTGTTGCTTTATTGCCTCTTTGTTCCATCTCTGCCCAGTGGAAATTTCCCAAATCATTATCTTGACTCTCTTTCTTTCCTCTGTCTAATTATTAATTACTCAAGCTCCAGACTCTGCAGTACCCTCCAATAATGCTTCTCTTTCCCCACCCACCCCCAATTTATGACTTTGCAGGTACTTGCAGAGCTGTAAAACCCCTGTTGTGAGCACATTCCTGCTTCCTGGCCTGCTCCAGGACTGCAGGTGTGCAGGATCCAGCCTGGGATTTGTCTCCCTGCTCTAAACCCGAGTCTAACAATTCTTCCTTTACTTCTTGGTCAGGTGGATGCTGAAGTATTTCCACACTCTTTAATGTGGTGAGCACAAAACAGCATCTGACAAGCTTGAAGCAGTTTGTAATGATCAGATGAATGATTGTAGGTCCATTTTCTACTCCCTAGTTTTTCATGTTGAAACAATTGTTCATAGCAACGTGGAATCATTCAAGGTTGGAAAAGACCTCTAAGATCAAGTTCCAACTCTTCTTTTTCCTTCTGGATCTGCCTTATGCAATACTTCCTGTGTGCAGGAGAACCAGAAATAAATTTATAATTGTGTTATAAAATGATATGTGATCAAGGGAAATTGTTCGTCATGTCCAACCTAAACCTCCTCTGGGGCAACTTGAGGCCGTTTCCTCTTGTCCTGTCTCTTGTTCCTGGGGAGAAGAGACCCAAGAGGGTTGGTTTCAGCCTGGCTTCAGCCTCCCTTCAGGGAGCTGGAGAGAGCCAGAAGGCTCCCTCAGCCTCCTGTGCTCCAGACTCTTCCCCAGGTTTGTTGCCCTTCTCTGGACCTGCTCCAGCCCCTCAATGTCCTTTTTGGAGAGAGGTGCCCAAAACTGAACCTAGAATTCAAGCTGTGGCCTCATCAGTGCCCAGGGGGACAATCCCTGCCCTGCTCCTGCTGGCCACACCATTGCTGATCCAGGCCAGGCTGCTGGTGGCCTTCCTGGCCATCTGGGCACACCTTGGCTCATCTCCAGCTACTGTCACTAACCCCTCCCCAGTCCCTTTCCACCAGGCAGTTTCCAGCCACTCTGCTCCCAGCCTGCTTCAACCAGAGCAGGTTGCTCAGAGCCCAAACCAACCTGAGCTGGAATGGTTCCATCTCCCACCTCTCTGGGCAACCTGGGCCAGGCTCTCACCACCCTCATGGTACAAAACTTCCTTCTCTCCAGTCTGAATCTCTCAGTTCAAACCATCAGCCCTTGTCCTGTCACAGCAGGCCCTGCTCAGAAGACTGTCCCCAACTTTCTGATCAGCCCTTGAAGTCCTGAAAGGCTACCAGAAGGTCTTCCAAGATATTTTCATTTCTGGGTCTTGGTTTTTGGTCTACAAAGAGCCTGGAAGTGAAGCAGACTTGGCTTTCCAGCTGAGCCATCATGGGAGCTCCCTAAGAAATCAGAAGGTTGCTTGAATTTCCCCTGGCCAGAGCAGCCTTGCTGTGCAGAGAAGGCTCTGTCCCTTTCTTCTGAGGCCATGCTGAAAAGTAAGGTAGAACAGCTGGCTGAGGATGGAGGTGGTCTGTTGTGAAACTGGTTGTGTTGCTTCTTCTCACTGCAGCAAGGAGGCTCAGAAGTGCTTCTGTGGCTCAGCCAACTGCCGGGGTTACCTGGGAGGAGAGAACAGGGTGAGCATCCGGGCGGCCGGAGGCAAGATGAAGAAGGAGCGCTCCCGCAAGAAGGACTCGGTGAGTCCAGCCCTCCTCTGCTGCCTGCTTTGAATTCCTTCCTAACAGCAGCAGCAA
>NC_072029.1:1402053-1444553 GCF_027791375.1 Indicator indicator
CCAATGACTGACCCTCAGCTCCCTTCCTCTCCACCTGAGCCTTTGGGTCACCTCCATAGTCATCTGTGCTCTGGTGTGGGATTTGAGTCTAAAAAACCCCACAGGAAGGCAGATAAAAGACACCCAACCACACTGAGTCAAGTCAATGGGCAAATGGCTCTGCAGAGGCTTCTCCTGGCCGTCCAAGCCAAGGGGAGGGATTATCTCTGCCATGACATGAGCCTGGCATGACCTGAGGGGTGTTTGTCTTTGGCTGTGGTAGGTGGATGGGGAGCTGGAAGCTCTGCTGGAGAATGGAGAAGGTCTCTCAGATAAGAACCAAGTTCTGAGCTTATCCCGGCTGATGGTTCGCATCGAAACGCTGGAGCAGAAGCTCACCTGCCTCAAACTCATACAGGTGAGGAGGACCCAGTGAAGGGGTGGGTTCCATGTCCTGGGGAAGCAGTGCCCCTGGAGCTTTCATTAGAAGAGGCAGGGGAAGGTGGGAGGAAGATCTCACACGTCCTGAGTGTGGGCTGAGTGGTGCTGGTGGCTTTGTAGATCTGCTGTCATCTCCATCCTTCGCTGCCTTTAGGTTTGGTGCAACCCAGCTTGGGTGGTGAATCAAAATGTCCATTTCTAGAAGTGAATGAACTCCTTGTACATGAGAGTTTATCAAAGAATGGTGGAATGGTTTGGATGACTTTCAAGGTCATCCACTCCAACCCCCTGTAGTCAGCAGGGACATCCCCAGCCAGAGCAGGTTGCTCAGAGCCCCAAACAACCTGACCTGCAGTGGTGCCAGGGATGGGGCAGCTCCCAGCTCTCTGGGCAACCTGAGCCAGGGTATCACCACCCTCACAGTGCAGCATCTCTTCCATCTCTCCAGTCTGAACCTCCCTCTTTGAGGTCAAGCCATCACCCCTTGGAGACAGTCATTGAGCAGTTTGTCCAACTAAAACTGTCTTCTCCAAGATTGTCTCCATTTCCACCTCAGATGAATTGCAGCCAGGTTTCTGTGCAGCCCATAACCATTAAGTTTTACCACCCCCAGTATGAGCTGCTCACCAGCTACTGGTTCTGGTGGTCCTGCCACTGCTCCAGACCAGGCAGTTGGGGCCACTTAAAGGCAGGTAGACCTTGGCTGGGGCCTAACTGTGGCTACTGCAGTGGATTTGGTGGCTACCAGAAGCCCAGTTGAATCCTCAACCACCTTCCTGTGGACATAAAAGTTTTTTTTGTTTGGTCTCTGACTATCTCTACCAACTCTCTTTCTCCCACTTTGCCTGATCCAGAACACACATTCCCAGTCCTGCCTCAAGTCCTTCCTGGAATGTCATGGCTTGTCTCTCCTTTGGATTTGGATGACAGAGCTGGGTGATGGGCGAGGAAGCACTGCCAACAACCTCAAGTTGCAGCTGGAGGTGAGTGATGCCCTCAGGTCTGAGGCTTTCCTGGTGGCTCAGAACCATCAGGAATTTCCTTTTCTTCTTTCAGTATAGAACCATAGAATTTTTGGTTGGAAGAGACCTTTGAGATCATGGAGTCCAACCCCTAACCAGCACTACACCAGCCTTGAGGGGGGACACTGCTCCCTCCAGCCTGTGACCTGTCACCACCATGTTGATATTGCAGACTCAGCTCTTGCTGAGAGAAGGAAATTCTCCCAGGTTGGAGAGGGCTTTAACTTCTGGTGGCTCTAACCATGTGGGTTTTGTCTTTGCTGCTAGATAATGAAGACTCTGGAGCTCCTGCCCATACCTACCAAGAACATGCTGGAGGAGAGCAAAGTTCTCCCCATTATCCAGCGCTGGGCTCAAACCAAGACTGCTGTGCCCCAGCTGAGTGAAGGTGATGGCTACTCCAGTGAGAACACCTCACGGGCTCACACACCCCTCAACACCCCAGACCTTTCCACCAAGCAGAGTGCAGAAGGTGACACAGACACCCCCAAGAAGCTGGTCTTCAGGAGGCTGAAGATTATAAGTGAAAACAGCATGGACAGTGCCATCTCGGATACAACCAGTGAGCTGGAAGGGAAGGAGGGCAAAGAGGACCAGGACCAGCTGGAGGGAGCCCCAGTGGAGGTGCCAGAGGAGCAGCAGCAACCTCAGGAGAGCAAAGCTGCCATCGAGCCGCCAGTGGAGAGCAGCAAACCCCAAGCTGCAGAGCTAGAGGCTGAGCCTGAAGCTGAGGTCAAAGAGAGCAATGGTGGGAAGCTGGAGGAGCCCATGGCCATGGAGACCCCATCCCAGGATGAAGAGGAAGGTGTCTCTGATGTTGAGAGTGAGAGAAGCCAAGAGCAAACAGACAAAATTGTGGATGTCAGCGATCTGGCCACCAGGCTGCTGGACAGCTGGAAGGAGCTGAAGGTAAGAGGCACCTTGCTGCAGCTACATCCCCTCTGCTCTTGCTGAGCACCTGTGGAGTTGGTCATGGCTCAGTGCAAACAGGGCCAAGTTGTCCTCTTGGTAGATGTTTGATGGCTCACAATGGCCAAAGGTTTTCTCCAGGTACTTTCTAGATGTTTTCTTTCATTGCAAACTGCCCTGTGGGTGACAAGAGAAGGTGGGACAGGAGGAAACAGCTTCAGGTTGCCCCAGGGGAGGTGTAGGTTGGACATGAGGAACAATTCCATCCCCTTGAGGGTTGTCAAGGCCTGGCCCAGGCTGCCTAGGGCAGTGGTGCAGTCCCCATCCCTGGAGGGGTTTCAAAGCCCTGGAGATGTGGTGCTGAGGTTTGGTGGTGCCCTGGCAGTGCTGGGTTGATGGTTGGACTCCATGATCAAAAAGGTCTCTTCCAACCCAACCCATTCCATGTTTCTGTGACTCTCAGTAGGTTTCCAGATATTGGTGGGTTAAACACTGAGAAGAGCAGAGAGATAATTCAGCTTGGGCACCACAGAGGCACTTCAGTCACCCAGTTATTTTCCAGGCTGTCCATGGGGAGGACAACTCAAAGGGACTGAGGTTCTCTTCTCATCCCACCAGAAGAGGAGGCTGGTGACAGCACCATGAGTTTTTTTTCAGTTGAAGTAGGCCAGAGTCTGTCAAGGTTGAAACACATTGATGGACCATCTACTCCTGAACTCAGTTATCACCAGCATCATCAGTGTGTTCTGTCCTCTTAGCATCTGCTTTTCATCTCCAACGTGCAGAGCCTGCAGAAAATGGTCAGCTGGCCTTCTTCTCTTCTCTTGGTAGTAGCTCCACTGCTGGTTAACCTCTGGATGTTTTAGATCAGACTTGAGCTTTTAAAGACTGGTGAGGGTGCAGCTCCTCATGGTTTGAGTCTCATCAAGGTCTTCCTGGACCAGATAACTTCTTTAAGACAAGGGCTTGGTGGCTGCAGGCTGCCTTCTCCTGAATCAGGCCCACTGGCCACCTTGGTGCTCAATCTTCAGCCAGCAGTGGGGGTTAATGGGTGGAAATGGGGAGATGTTCCAGTAACTCATAACTCAACAGCTGAGGCACTTCCTGGGATTTCCTTAGAAGGTCTTTACCCATCTGCTGGAGAAGGTCATGGAGGGTCTTCTGCCCTTCTGTCTTAGTCAAGCATCCACCCAGTTGGAGTTACTGGAAGTAGTCCTTAAGCAAGTTGCTGGTTTGTGATGCATCATAAAGAGTTTCTTTACCCATTGAGTTTGGCAGTGAGGAGTGATGAGAAGAGGCTGGTAAAAGTTAAAGGGTGTTAGGAGGAGACCACAGCAACCTCTGCTTGTCCCACTAGTGACCACAGCTACAAATGTTAATGTTTATAAACCACATCTAGAGCTTTACATATGGCTTGAGCTCTTAGGGGGCAAGAAGGGAACTGTGGGCAGCGGGTCAAGGGAGGTTCTCCTTCCCCTCTGCTCTGCCCTACTGAGGCCACAGCTGGAGACCTGGATCCAGTTCTGGACTCCCCAGTTCCAGAGAGACATGGAACTGCTGGAGAGAGTCCAGTGCAAGGCTGGGAAGCTGCTGAGGGGCCTGGAGCAGCTCTGTGAGCAGCAAAGGCTGAGAGCCCTGGGGCTGAGAGCCTGCAGAAGAGCAGCCCCAGAGGGGAGCTGAGCAATGCTCAGCAAGAGCTAAAGGGAGCATGGGGGGCAAGAGGCTGGGGCCAGACTCTGCTCAGTGGTGCCCAGGGACAGCACAAGGGGCAGAGGGCACAAACTGGAACCCAGGAGGTTCCTTCTGAACAGGAGGAGAAAGTTCTTTGGGGTGAGGGTGCTGGAGGCCTGTCCCAGGCTGCCCAGAGAGGTTGTGGAGTCTCCTTGTGTGGAGAGATTCCAAACCCCCCCTGGGCATAGTGACCCTGGGCAAGCTGCTGTGGGTGCCCTGCTGGAGCAGGGGTTGGACTGGCTGAGCTCCAGAGGTCCCTTCCAACCCCTCCCATGCTGGGATTCTGTGCCTTAAGGGAATTCTTACCTTAATCCCTGAAGTTCTCAGCAGAATCAGATTCTTGTGAACGTTGAGCATAACCCTTGTGCCGTAAACCTTGGTGGGAGAGGAGGGGAGATCTTCCTGCAGCAACAGCTGAATCATGTTTATGTAGAGCAGTTGAGTTGTGCTTTGAGTTGTCTTTCCCCTCCTCACCAAGAAGAGTTGATCATTTACCAGATTTTAATGTACAGGCTGGTCATGGTTGTGTGAGGCTCAGGGTTTTCCTCACTGAAGACACTGTCAGGTTGGATTTAGGTTATCAAAGTCCTTCTTCACCCATTGCTGGTAGCTGGGATTGGTTAAACTGCATCCAAGTCAAGTCTTAGCCCTAAGCTTTGGACTCCCCAGGTTCAGTTTTCTGTCTGCAGCCAGCCATGGTCACTCCCAGGACCATGTGCTGAGGTGTTCCACAGGACAGGTGTTGGAAGCCACCAGTGGGAAGTGTGAAGGCTCACAAAACAAGGGACTCCTCCGGAAGGTTGATCTGACAGTGTGCTCGTGTCACCAAGGTTGTGTCTGCTCTTGAGCTTGGAGAAGCTCAGCTGTGGGTGTCTAGAGACCTTTGCTGAAGCCTGTTGGACAAGATGACCTTTGGAGGTCTCTTCCACCCCAAGCTGTTACATGATTCATCACAGCTGGTGCTGAAGAAGTGGATTTCCACCTTCTCTGTGCACTTAGTAATTAACCTGATGTCATTGCAAGGCCACTCTGGGTGCAGTGTGTGTGTCTGGTTGTAGGGATGGGGCTCCACCTCCAAACCCTAGCTTTGGAGCAATCCCACCAAATCCCACCCAAAAAAGCAGAACCATGCCATGGGGCTTCCTCTCCTGTTGGGAACCTGTGACCTGGGGCATTTGTTGTGACCTGGACTGTGTCATGGCTCTAAGAGTTAACTGCTTCTGTCCTACTGTCACCTGTTAGGATGCCACCATAGCCCAACCTGAAGGTGACCAATGTCCAAAAGAAAAGCTGAGGTGGCAGGGAAATGCTTGAGATGGACAGGGGATGGAGAATCACCGTGGAAGGTCCCAGGGGCAGGACACCAGGTGCCTTTCCCACCACTTCCAAGCTTTTTCAAAGCTGCTCTCGTTGGGGGTGGTGGAACACCTGCCATGACCAGCATTGGACTGGGTGGGGGGAGGGTCTGAAAGCTCATAACTTAAGCTATGTCCTCTCCAGTCTTGCTGATGACCCCCTTGTAATTTCAACCATTTCCATCTAGCTTCTCAGGGCAGCAAGGAGCTGACCATGGGTCTCCCCTTTCTCAACTCCATTTTCACCTCCGTGCTGAAGAAGGGAGAGGACATAGCGTGGTGCAGAGAAGGTGAAGAGCCAGGAAGATGGTTGGGCAGCTGGCTGGTGATGATGATGATGGTGATGCATGAGCAGTGTAATAGGTGCAAAGAGGACAGAGGTGGTTAACTCGGTGATGCCGACGTTCTCTTTGGTGCGTCCAATGGACGTCGCTGCGGGGCAGATCCCAACTCCTGGCATGAAAGGATTTAAGTGAGCTATTTTTTTCTCTACCTCTACACACAGGACTTCTAAGTCCTCAGTTTGCAGAGCTCCTACACTCCAACTCCTTCTAACCCCTGAGGAGTGTGGTGCACAGCCACGTCCCCAGCACAAGACACACTGCCACGCTCCCCAGCCTGGGCCCGTGCCCGCTGGTGCTGCTCTCCCAGGAGGGGCTGCACAGCTGCTCCCATGCTGAAAACTCAGCTCTGAGGGCCACAGCCTTGGTGGACACCCAGCAAGGGTGCCAGGTGGGGGTTCAGCATGCTTCTTCCAGTTGTCTTAGCCTGCTCCAGCCAGAGGATTGCGCTCAGGTAAGGCTCTGTGAGCTGATCCATTCAGCCAAAGCTGTGACACGCAGCGTGGTGGCCACCAGACCTTGTGGTCAGCTCTCTTGGTGTCACAGGGAGAAGAAGTAGGGTCAGCAGCACCCAGCATTTCTCAGTGTCCTTTCGGTGGCTTAGAATCATAGAATGGTCCAGTCCAGAAGGGACCTCCAAAGGTCATCCAGTCCATCCCCCCCACAGTCAACAGGGACATCCCCAACTAGATCAGGCTGCTCAGGGCCTCCTCCAGCCTCACCCTGAACATCTCCAGGGCTGGAGCCTCAGCCACCTCCCTGGAAAACCTGTTCCAGTGATCCACCACCCTCATGGTAAAGAACTTGTTCCTCACATCTAATCCAAATCTGCCCTTCTCTAGTTTGAAGCCATTGCTCCTTGTCCTGCCCCTGCAGGCCTTTGCAAACAGTCTCTCTCCATTCTTCTTGTAGCCCCTTCAGGTACTGGAAGGTTTCAGTAGCTAAGGCTGAGGGACAGGAGAGCACATTTGGCTTCAAGCATAGCCTGTGCTTTAATAGCATTGATGTTTCAGAGTGGTCAGGCCATGAGGTTTCCTCACCATTTACACTAAAGCAGGGCCTTGAGGTCCTGCAGCTCCACCACCCCAGCTGTAGGCTTCTGGTGCTGAGCCATTGCACAGCTGCAGCCTGCCCCACAGTCAACCTGCACAGAGACAGCTGGCATGACACAGCCCACCCTGCTAGCATGGCCCTGGAGCTGCTCTGCTGCAGCTGGGACTGAGCTTCTGGTACCTTCCTCCACTCCTGGGTGGGCAGAGGATGCCCTCAGTTTCTTGGGTAGGAGTTGTAGCTGTGAGGGTCTCTAGACCTTGCCCTTTTGAATTGGGGAAGACCTTTTTGTAAGCAAAACCTTTTGCAAGAGCCAAGTGTCTTGAGCTGAAAAGGTTTTAGATGGCCACTTCCAGCCTCAGAAATTGGAAGCTGAGATGTTAACCCAACTTTGGCCAAAGTGGCCTTTCTCTCCTGCAATGAAAAGTTCTGTGAGCTTCATTGTCAGTCTGGAGAGGGATAGCAGAGCTTGGGTGACCCAGGCAAGCTCACCTCTTGTCTTCTCCTGAGGTGGCCTTTCCAAATCACATCTGATAGATCTTGATAGGACAGCATGGTGGTGAAGCTGCTCTTGCTTGTCATGTCCCCAGCCAAGCCATCCAGGAGCAACTGGCATCTTCCTTTCCTATTGCTGCAGCCTTTAAGTCTTGAGATGGATCTTAGACCTCCTGCCTCTCCCTCTGGCACCCACATCCTGGGCTTTAATTAGGAGCCTTTAATTTGTTAGGACTTAGAGCAAGAAATAGTTTGTGAAGACAATAGGTACTGGTGAGTGTCCAAGCTGTTGTTTGTGGTGGGCTTTCTTGGCCTTCAAGCAGGGACATTGTGGCATTGGTCCTTTCTCTTGCTCTTCACCACCATCCCTTGGCATCGTGCTGGAGCTTCGTGCTTGTGCAGGGGAGGGAGGAGAGCCAGGGAACAGAGATCCAGTCCTGGCTGGTGGAGCGTTGGGCATCCAGCCTGCTAGGGGTTAGATTCAGTGGTGTGATGGTTCTTCAACAAAGGGACAGCATAAGTTCAGACAACTCCAGAGCAGAGCTAAAGGAAGCAGCACAGTCTGCAGGTCATCTTGGCTTTGAGCTGGTAAGCCCAGGCAGAGGTGGTGAGCTCCAGTGGGCTGCAGGTGGCCTTCCAGCTCCACACAGAATCACAGAGTCGTTTTGGTTGGCAAAGACCTTGAAGGCCATCAAGTCCAACCATTCTCTTACCTCTACATCCCCCCATCTGCACCCAGCTCAGTCCTCCCAGGTGTAGGATTTGCTCCCCTGGCTCCAGGAGGAGTGTGCCTGGCCCCTGGTTGGGTAGCAGAGGTTGGCACAGGTGGTGTAGAAGAGCCATCACCCCTTTGCCAGCTGGGGTTGTGTTGGCATGAACCTGGTTGGATTGGTGCTTCCCCACACCCATCCTTGGTGTTTCTCTCCACCCATTGCCTAGTATCCATTGATGTTCTCCAGTTTAGTCCCACAGAGTCAGGAGGGAGAGATTTCTGGAGGGGGTTTCCTGAGGCACCATCTTCCTTTCCTGTTGCTGCAGCCTTGAGATGGTTCTTCAGCCCTCTTGCCTTTCCCACACCAAGGATGGGTTTGTGCCTGCAGCTGGACAACCTAGATCCTGCCTTTTTCCTTGTCTTCTCTCTCTCACAGCCTTGTATCACTTTCCTTTGTTTAGTTCTCTGGACAGTTCATTCACACTGGTTCTGGAGCACCTTCCATTTGGATTCTGTTAGTGGTGGTGGCATGGATCCAGCAGCTGAGCATGCTCAAAGCCAGCAGCTCCCACTTCCAAAGCTAAAAGAGGCTTTTCTTTGGAGTTCCCCCTGCCTGGCTTCTGCTTTGACCACCATCTGCTTTTCATGGAGCAATTTTGACACATTCCTCCCTTTGTTGTTGGTTCAAAGGCTCTGCTGCCTCCTCATCTTCACCAGACTGGTGCTGGAGGGGCTGCAGCCTGTTGGGTAGATCCAAAGCTGCTCTGCAGCAAGATGTAGCTTGCTCCCTGGTGTTGAGAATCCCAAATGACCTGGGATTCAGAGCAGCCTGGACCTTCAGCAGGGCAATGCACCTCGAGGGGATGGCTCCTGCCATGGAGTCACCCATTGTCATGGTCACAGCTGTGTCTTCCAGAAGAAGAGGCCTTCTCCTACCTCTGGAGGCAGATGCTTCCTTGCCCCTTGCACACCCAACCATCTTTGACCTCAAAGCTTAGACCTGATGATCTCTGTTGAGCTGAAATCATTTCTTAGTTTCAGCAGTGGAGCTGTCAAGGCCATGGCGAACCTAAAGCAAGGCATGTCAGGAGGAGGCCACATTTGCCAAGTCCACTTACTCAGGCTGCTCCCTGTCCTCCTATTCCCATTGATCCTTTCTTTCCCAGTGGTTTCCCATTGCACATCCTGCTGTTTAGTGGGACTAACCATTGTAGGAGCTGGGGTGGCTTAGCTCTTCCCTCCACTTGCTTCCTGTGTTGTCCGTGGGTGCTTCATCCATCATCTCATGGTTTGGTGGCTTCCCCATCACACCTTCTGCTGATGGGAACTCTGCTTGAGCCAGCCCTGGGGTGGCTTTTTGCAGCTGCTGCTCTGCAGTGTAGCTCAGAATGGAGATTTTTGGAGAGGGGTGGTGTGGGAGAAAGAAAAGAGAACCCTTTACTGGTGGGTGTTGGGGTTCTGCAGAAGCTGCCTTTGTGGTCTGGTCCTTCCCCTGTGAAGAAGTAGAAGGCAAAATGCTTTCTGCTGCTGGATGATGAGTCAAGAGCATTTTGTGGGCTCCATTATCCCAGTGGGCTCCTTCTGCATCCCACCCCACCCCAGACCGTGAGCCTTGTTTCACAGAATCTCAGCAGGAGAGGGGCTGGACGTGACCTCTGGAGCTCATCCAGTCCAAAGCAGGGTCACTCACACCAGCCTGCCTGGGATCACAATGGCCAGAGAAGGAGACTCCACAGCCTCTCTGGGCAGCCTGGCACAGGCCTCCAGCACCCTCACACCAAAGAATTTTCTCCTCCTCTTCAGGTGGAACCTCCTGGGTTCCAGTTTGTGCCCTCTGCCCCTTGTCTCCTGTCCCTGGGCACCACTGACAAGAGTCTGGCCCCAGCCTTTTGCCTGCCCTGGGTCCTTAGCTCTTGCTGAGCATTGCTCAGCTCCCCTCTGGGGCTGCTCTTCTCCAGCAGACACTTCAGGCTGCAGATGGTTGCTGTGCTGTGCTCAGGCTCCACCAAAAAGCTAAAGAAGTATCAAAGAAAATAAAAACCTTGGCCAAACACACCCCCACCCCCCCTTTTTTTTTTTTTTTTGTGTTTTTTTAACCTTCAGCAGCAGTTTTGAAGTGGTTTTAGAATGTGACCAGCCTACAAGAGGCTTTCTTCCATTTTCCTCTGCTGAAAGGAATTAATTTTCTTAGCCCAGGGGGCATGTGGAGTTGGTTTTGTTTTTTTTTTTCTTCCCTAACACAATAAAATTGGGACTTTCAAACCTGGCTTCTCTCATTAACTGCAGGGCTGGAGGTGGGGACATTGCTAAGGAGTGAGGCAATCTGCTGCAAAGTGGAGACAATAGCCAAGGAATTTCCAACCACCCTGAGCACCCCAACATTATATTCAGTAAATGAACACTAGAGAAGGTTGAGAGTCAAGGTGAACCCCCAAACAATGGTGCCAGGGATGGGGCAGCTACCACCTCTCTGGGCACCCTGGGCCAAGGTCTCACCACCCTCATGGTACAAAAATCTCTTCCTTCTCTCCAGTCTGAATCTCCCTCTCTCAGTTCAAACCATCAGCCCTTGTCCTGTCACAGCAGGCCCTGCTCAAAAGTCTGGCCCCAGCTTTCTATCAGCCCTTGAAGCTCTGAAGGCCACCAGAAGGTCTCCCTGGAGCTTTCTCTTCTCCAGGCTGCCCAAGCCCAACTCTCAGCCTGGCCTCCCAGCAGAGGGCTTCCAGCCCTGCCAGCATTGCTGTGGCCTCCTCTGGCCCTGCTCCAACAGGTCCCTGTCTGTGCTGTGCTGAGGGCTCCAGAGCTGGATAAAAAGCAGGGCATGGAGTTGGCAGCTCTAGGGGCAGGGGTGGTGAGCACTGGTAGCTGACCTCAGCAGCCTTCACTACATGTGTGGTCCACAGGGTTTCCTCAGACCTGGGAGATGGTCTCCTGCTCATTTTCCTCAGGGTTCTCTGCTGTCCAGTGTTACACAGGACACAAGGAACAATTTCTTCCCTTTGAGGGGAACAGGGCTGGCCCAGGCTGCCCAGGGCAGTGTTGCAGTCCCCATCCCTGGAGGGGTTTCAGAGCCTTGGAGATGTGGTGCTGAGGGCCATGGATGGTCTTACAGGTCAGATTGGATGGGACTTTGAGGATCCTGCTCTGGTTGCAGATGTCCCTGCTGACTGCAAGGGGTTGGCACTAAGGAGCTTTAAAGGCCCCTTCTCACCCAATCCATTCCATGTTTCTATGACTCCCCACTCCCAGAACCACAGAATGATAGGAGCAGGATGGACAACTCCAGCTCCTCACAGGACTATTTAAGACTGCCTTGCAGACCATAGTGCTGTTGAGGTGCTGGTGGCAGACAGACACATCACATCACTGTGTTTAGAGGACCATGGTCAACCCTGCTTGCCAGGGTGGTGGGAGCAGCGTTTGGTCACGTCAGAACTCAAAAAGCCAAAGCCACCTGCAGTCCTCAAACATCAAATCCTGAGCAGAGGCACCTCAGTGACTTCCCTGACCCCAGAACTCTCCCACTTGTTTTGATGAAGTTCTGATGAAAAGGTTGAATTGTTATCATCACGTTGTGGTTCTTGAAGCTCTGTAGATGCTGAGGTTGTCCTCCTGAGCAGCTGGGAGTCTGAGCTTTGCCTGTGCCTTGCTTTGCAGGAGGTGTATCGCATCCCCAAGAAGAGCCAAGCAGAAAAGGAGAATAGTGGTAGGTAGTTTGTATTTTTCCTACTCATTTACCCACCTGGGGATGACAGGAGATGTTCTGCCTTCATACCTCAGCATTCCTGCTCCTGCTGAACAGGGAGGGAGGAGAATCCAAGCAGGGGGTGATGGAAAATGAGGCTGATACGGAGCCACCCATAACTTGTTTGCATGAAAACTCTGTTGATGTACAGAAACCACCGAGGGGGGAGCTGGAAAGAGGCTGAATGATCAAAATTGTCTCTTTTTAACCTGTTTTCCCCACCAGCCACCAGTGGGAGAGAGGCAGCTGGCAACAGAGATCAGACTCCTACTCCAAAGAACCCCATCCTGAGCAGGGAGCGGGATCCTGAGAGGCAGAGCCAGAGCAAAGAGAAGAAGAGGCGCAGAGATTCCTTGTCCCCACCTGCCTCAGCCTACGAGAGAGGAACCAAGAGGCCAGAGGACAGGCAAGTTGTGGTGCTGGCAGGGCTGAGGAGCTGCCCACTGGGCTGGGAGTGTTGGATCTGCTGCTGTCCTGGGTGATCATGGTGGGAAAAATGGTCCTGGTGAGCTTGGAAAGCAGCCAGGGATGGAGAAGGCCATGCCGTGTGCGTGGGGAGGTGCATTCCCGAGGCACAGCTGGATGGCTCCAGGCTTTTAGGTGGCCTCTGCCTCTTGCTGCCTGAAAGGAGGTTGGAGCCAGGTGGGGGTTGGTCTCTTCTCCCAAGGAACACACAATTGGACAATCCTATGGATCCAGACCATCACTTTTCTAGATTCAGACCTTGCAGCAGCTCCCAGGGTCATTTCCCAACATCCCATGAATACATCCAAACCCTCCCAAGGATGGAGAAGTATTAGAGGTGATGGTGGTGGCCAGGCTGGGCCATTCAGCACATGAATCAGTGACTGCTCCCTACCAGATGCCCATTTTCCTCCCTCAAATGGTGCTTCTCAATTTAAGAGAAGGAATATATTTCATGTCTTGTCTTTTAGGGAGCCTTCAGGTCATGGTGAAGGCCTAAGAACGCTAAGGATTGTCCTCTAAAGAAGTTCTGTTGTCCCTCTTGAGTAGGATCTGAAGCCACTTAGTAATGAGGGAACAATGGGTGGGGAGTCAGCCAGAGGAGGCAACTTTTGTCCTGGTGTGGAGCTGTGCTGGGAGAGTTTAAAACATGTGGGTAAAGAGTAGGATGTAAATCTATACAACTGGGGTGTGAATCTGTACTGGTGTGGGGTTAGCCTCTACCAGTGGGATCAGTCAGCTGGAGGACCTGGGTAATGGTGGCTCTGTGAGAGAGGTGAGGAAGGATAGAAGAAAGAGGGTGGGTTTGGTGTCATTTGAAATATCAAAGGCTCTTTGGTGGGTAAGGAGTTGCCTGCTCTGGCTTTTCCCTCCTGTGGCCATGTCCTTCTTGGTGAGCATGTCCACTGGGAGAAAGACCAGGGCAGCCTTCTCCCTCACCCTTCTCCTTCCACCCTTCTTTAGGATGAGGGGCAGTGGACACAAACTGGAACCCAGGAGGAGAAACTTTGGTGTGAGGCCTGTCCCATGCTGCCCAGAGAGGTTGTGGAATCTCCTTGTGTGGAGAGATTCCAACCCCCCCTGGGCATTGTGCTCCTGGGCGAGCTGCTGTGGGTGCCCTGCTGGAGCAGGGGTTGGACTGGGTGAGCTCCAGAGGTCCCTTCCAACCCTCACCATGCTGGGATTCTCTGGGGTGCTCTCCCCACCCTGGTTATTCCCCATAAGACAATATAATAGGTGGAGAGAGGAGCAGAGCAGAGAGAAGATCCTCACTGGCTTGCTCTACACCAAGCCCTCCACGTTCTCCTCCTGCCCATCCTTCCATGCTGGCTGCCTCTGCTCTAAACTCTGCAGGCAGCAGCAGGAAACACTTTAATTACTGCAATTAAACTCCTCACGTCAATGAGGTTCTCATTAACAGCTCCTTGCAGCTCCTCTGGGAGCAGGAGGGGACATCTGAAGTGGCTCTGGTGGTGGCTTTTGATACATAAATGGAACCCACCAACATGAAGTCAAGGGCTGGAGGGATATCCAGGATGCTTTGCAGAACTCTTTCTTTCAGGGCTGTGAAGCATTTTCCCTTTTAATCCCAGTTTCAACCACACTCATAACTGCTCAAAATATCCACCTTTGATCTCCCACATTCCGTGGTTGGGCTCTGAGCAACCTCCTTAGGCTTTTGGGGTTGGCTTTTTGGGTTTTGTTTTTTTGGGTTTTTTTTGTTTTGTTTCGTTTTCCTTCTTTAACTCCTTGGAAAAATCCCTCCAGCTGCTCCATATCTTGGGATGAAAATGGGTCCAAAAAAAAAAAAAAAAGAAAGAATTAAAACCACCCAGCCACACTTCAGTGTTTTTTAAGCTGGATCTGTGGTCTGCTGTAGAGTTTGAACTCCAGCCAGAAAGGACCTGTTTGTAATTCTCCATCTTCTTTGTCAGGTCTGCAAAGTCAGCAGCTCTGCCAGTCCTGGGGAGGTCCTTAGGCAAGGAAATGAGAGGTTCACCTCATTGCTGAGCTGTCCTGGTCTTGCAGGTGAAGAGAGAATCACAGAATTCTTTGGGTTGGAAAAGCCCTCTGAGATCTTCCAGTCCAGCCATCAACCCAACCCCACCATGGCCATCAAACCATGCCCCCAAGTGCCATGGCCACACATTTCTTGAACACCTCCAGGGATGGGGATTCCACCACCTCCCTGGGCAGCCTCTTCCAATCCCTGACCACTCTTGCAGCAAAGAAATTTTTCTTCATCTCCAACCTAACCCTCCCCTGGCACAATTTGAGGCTATTTCCTCTCATTCTGTCACCTGAGACTAGGGAGAAGAAACCAGCACCCTTACACCAAAGAAGTTTCTCCTGTTCAGGTGGAACTTCTGGGTTCCAGTTTGTGCCCTCTGCCCCTTGTGCTGTCCCTGGGCACCACTGAGCAGAGTCTGGCCCCAGCCTCTTGCCCCCCATACTCCCTTTAGCTCTTGCTGAGCATTGCTCAGCTCCCCTCTGGGGCTGCTCTTCTGCAGGCTCTCAGCCCCAGGGCTCTCAGCCTTTGCTCCTCACAGAGCTGCTCCAGGCCCCTCAGCATCTTCAAAGCCTCTACTGGACTCTCTCCAGCAGTTCCCTGGCTGCTTCCCCAGCTCCTTGCCCATGGATGAGCAGGACCTGTGGTGTTTCTCCTCTCCCTAAACTGCCATGCTTGGCCCAGCCTGGTCAGTGAGCGTCCTTAGGAATCAAGGCTGCTGTTGGGCATTTGTGTCTCTCCGTCTGCAGCACCAGCAGTGTCCCTTCTGCTGGTGGAGCTCTGGCTCTGCAGGTCTGTGGGGTCTGACCAAGCCTTTCCCTTCCTGTGGTGCAGATATGACACACCAGCATCTTCCAAGAAGAAGGTCCGGCTCAAGGACCGCAACAAGCTGACCACCGAGGAGCGCCGGAAGCTGTTCGAGCAGGAGGTCGCCCAACGAGAAGCCCAGAAACAGCAGCAGCAGCTCCAAAGCCTGGGGATGACCTCTCCCCTGCCCTACGACTCCCTGGGCTACAGCACCTCCCACCACGGCTTCATTGGCTACCCCCCTGGCTACCCCATGCAAGCCTACGTAGATCCCAGCAACCCCAACGCCGGCAAGGTGCTCCTCCCCACCCCCACCATGGATTCCATGTGCTCCCCAGCGGCCTATGAGCACCCCCAGACTCTGGTTGGCCACACTGTGGAGCCCACCCTGTCCACCCCCCAGCCAGTGCCAGTAGTGCAGCATGTAGCAGCGACGATGGAGGTGACGACTCCGCAGTATGTGGCGCAGGGCGACGCCGCCGTGGTCCACCAGGAGCCCAGCGTGGCCGTCCTGCCCGTGGCCACGCCGGGCACGGTGCAGAGCCAGAGCTACGGGGTCTGGGATTCCAGCCAGCAGCCCGTGGCTGTCCAGCAGCAGTACTCACCAGCCCAGTCCCAGCCAGCCATCTACTACCAAGGGCAGACCTGTCAGACGGTTTATGGGGTGACGTCGCCCTACTCGCAGACCACCCCTCCCATCGTGCAGGTAACGCAGCCTGGCGCCAGGCACCCACACAGCAGTCACACACTCACAGAACCAGACAGGTTGGAAGAGACCCCCAAGGTCATCAAGGCCAACCCACCACCCAACCCTATCTGATCAACCAGACCTTGGCACCAGTGCCTCATCCAGGCTTTTCTTAAACACCTCCAGGGACGCTGACCACACCACCTCCCTGGGCAGCACATTCCCATGGGCAATCTCTCTTTCTGGGAAGAACTTCTTTCTAAGATCAAGCCTTAGAGTACCAACCTCCTGCACCTGACTTACTCACTCTTTGCACTAGAGCATCCTTCACATTCTGTGATTCTGTGATTCTTATGAGGAGAGCCTGAGGGAGCTGGGGGTCTTTAGCTTGGGGATGAGGAGCCTGAGAGGTGATCGTGGGCAAGCTGCTGTGGCTGCCCTGCTTTTAGCAGGGGGGTTGGACTGGGTGATCTCCAGAGGTCCCTTACAACCCTTGTGATTGTTGGAGCTCCTAATGACCATGCTGAAGTGCCATCTCTTTCTGCTTTGTCTTCATTAACAAGAGCATTGCTGCTGAGCTTCTTGCCACCCTCTAGTCCTACCTAAAAGCAGGACACAGGCAATCACACAACCCCTGGAATGGCAAAGAGGCCAATTTTGGGTGCTTTTTGGTGATTTTTTTTTTGTGCTTCTCCATGCCCTGTTTCAGAGTTATGCCCAGCCAGGTCTCCAGTACATCCAGGGCCAGCAGATCTACACAGCTCATCCACAGGGAGTCATAGTGCAACCACCAGCAGCAGTCACCACCATCGTTGCAGCTGGCCAGCCTCAGCCCATCCAGCAGGTATGGTCTCGATGGGTCTGAAGGGATGGGGAGCGTTTGGTCCGCAGCTGCTTGGGGGTTTTGTCATTCCTTGTGCCTCCTGGATCCTGGGGAAGTGGTGGTGGTACCAGGTGGAGGAGTTTCCCACCTGGCAGCATGCTGGTGCCCTTTGAGATGCTGCTCTCCAGCCTGCATGTGGGCATCAGGCACATTGTGTGTGTGTGTGGGTGAGCACAGATTTTGTTGTGATAGGACAAGAAGAAACAACTCCAGGTTGCCCCAGGGGAGGTTTAGGTTGGACATGAAGGACAATTTCTTCCCATTAAGGGTTGCTAAGGCCTGTCCCAGGCTGCCCAGGGCAGTGGTGGAGTCGCCGTGTCAGGAGCTGTGGTGCTGAGGGCCATGGTTTGGTGGTGCCCTGGCAGTGCTGGGTCAGTGGCTGGACTCCATGATCCTAAAGGTGTTTTCCAACCTGGCTGATTCTGTGGCTCTCTGTGTTCAGGGTTTGCAGAAGGCTTTGAGTGGGTGGGCACAGGGGAGATCCATGGCCTGCTTTGACCCCTTGAAGTCCATCCAGCTTGGAGGATTCAAGCACATGGGTGGCAAAGTGGCTGCATTAAAAGCTCAGGATGGTTTTGAGTGGGTGCTGGGTGCATCCGATGAAGAACTAGGGAAGGATACTGTCCTCATCACTTCTTGGGCCAACACTAATGTCCTCTTTAGGTTTTACTTTCCACAAGGCCTTTGTCAGGGGGGCAGGAGCTGCTCTGATCACTGCCAACCACCACTCACATCTTTCTCTGCACCCTCTTTGTGCTATTTTCAGCCAGAGCTTGTGGTCACCAATAACCTCCTGGACTTGCCTCCACCATCCCCTCCCAAACCCAAAACGATTGTCCTCCCACCCAACTGGAAAACAGCCCGAGACCCAGAGGGGAAGATCTACTACTACCACGTGGTGACCAGGTGAGTGTGGGCACCAGCTGAACGTGGCAGAGAGGCTTGGACTTGGATGGCTTCATGAAGGGACTGGGTGGAAGAGGAGTGGATGTTCAGCTCTCCTGTCTCCTTGGGCACCCACTGAGGTGCTGCTGGTTGGGTGGGAGGCTGAGATGGCTCAAAACCTTTCCTTTGCCCTCATAAATGAGGCTTTGGGGATGGAGCTGTGGTGCTGAGGGCCATGGTTTAGTGGTGCCCTGACAGTGCTGGGTTCATGGTTGGACTCCATGAGCTTAAAGCTCTCTTCCAAACCAGACTATTCTGGAATTCCATGACTGATGCAGACCAGAGGTCCCAGTTGAAGGGACAGTTGATAAGCTGGTACTGGTTGCTTTGAAGAGGGTGACCATGGTCTGTCTGTCTTCCTCAAGGCAAACCCAGTGGGACCCTCCAACCTGGGACAGCCCAGGGGATGATGCCAGCCTTGAACACGAAGCTGAAATGGACCTGGGGACCCCAACATACGATGAAAACCCCATGAAGGTAGGTGTGGGGCTGAGCAAGGGCACCTCAACCATGGCACCTCTTGGACGATAGATCTAAACTCCCCAACATATGTCTGATGCCCACGTCCAGCCTGGAGAGCAGCATCTCAAAGGGTACGAGCATGCTGCCAGATGGGAATCTCCTCCACAACACCCAGGAGCATCCCACTTTGGTGCCCTCACCTTTCCCATGTGCTACTGGGATCTCCAGGGTTAACCCAACCCCTGTAGCATCTCCTTCAGCCCACAGTTCCTGGCGAGTTCAAGTCAACCACATTACTCCCTCATAAGACAGTTTTGGCCTGGATTGGCATCATACCTACCCTACTGGCATCTCCTGGTCATCTGGGAACTTCAGCAGGCAAAGGAGCAACCAGTGCCAGCAGTGGGAGGGTTTGTAGTCACAGCATTGTGCTGGGGTCACTGGGGCTTGCTGGGCTGGGCAGCACACAGTGACCTCGGTGCTGGCTGAGCCTTCATTGTGCTCAGCAAAGCACCAGGAATGTTCCAGGTAGCTTTGTGATTGCTCCAGATGAGTCAGGCTGGAAGAACAACAAATATTCCTCATTTCCCTGTTTTCTGCCTCAGTGGGAAGGGTTTGTCCCAGGCTGAACCTGGTTTATCTGCACTTGCTTCTGGGTTTGGGCTGCAGATTGCTGGTGAAGTGAGAACCTGGTTGTCAGGCAGAGCTTCTCTTCAGGCTTTAAGATGAGATCTTGTTAAGCCGAGACAGCCATAAACTGTGTCCCTAGGGAGGGATTTGCTGCTGTAGCTCCTAATAGTCTCCTGGGGGGCATGAAAAAGAGTGTGGCCTGCAGGTCAAGGGAGGCTCTCCTCCCCCACTACTCTGCCCAAGTCAGGCCACAGCTGGAGTCCTGAGTCCAGTTCTGGGCTCCTCAGTTCAAGAGAGACAGGGAACTGCTGGAGAGAGTCCAGTGGAGGCTGGGAAGCTGCTGAGGGGCCTGGAGCAGCTCTGTGAGGAGCAAAGGCTGAGAGCCCTGGGGCTGAGAGCCTGGAGGAGAGCAGCCCCAGAGGGGAGCTGAGCAATGCTCAGCAAGAGCTAAAGGGAGCATGGGGGGCAAGAGGCTGGGGCCAGACTCTGCTCAGTGGTGCCCAGGGACAGCACAAGGGGCAGAGGGCACAAACTGGAACCCAGAAGGTTCCTTCTGAACAGAAGAAGAAAATTCTTTGGGGTGAGGGTGCTGGAGGCCTGTCCCAGGCTGCCCAGAGAGGTTGTGGAGTCTCCTTGTGTGGAGAGATTCCAAACCCCCCTGGGCATTGTGCTCCTGGGCAAGCTGCTGTGGGTGCCCTGCTGGAGCAGGGGTTGGACTGGATGATCTCCAGAGGTCCCTTCCAACCCCTCCCATGCTGGGATTTTGTCTCAGCTCCTGAATGGACACCAGCCATGCAGCTTTGGCTGACCTCACAAGCAGCTGCCTCTCACTCACTTCAGAGCCTTCCATCTTCCTCTTCTGGGCCAGGATCACCTGAAGGTTGGGTTTTTCCAAGTCATGGCAATAATTCCCCCATGGTCATAGCTCCCTCCCCACCACCTCCACCCTCAAATTCCAACCACATTCCTTGGATATTTTTACCCTCCTCCCCACCCTGCACCTTTTCCAAGAGGAATTAAAGCCACCAGCATGTCGGCTCTGGCCATCCAGCAGCTGCTGTTGCTATTCCTGGTGTCTTGTGGCCCTTGGCCACCACTTGTCCCAGTGAAATGTCTTTTTTCTTTCCTCCTCCACTCTTCTGAGCATCATCTGCTCCCTTCTTGATACCCTCAAAGCTCCACTGTCACCAAGGCTGGTGGCAGCAGTGGCTGAGCTTGCCTGGGGCTCACAGGTGCTGTGCTGGCTTTGATGGAAAGGCACAGGAGGTGAAGCCACACTCCCCGGGTCCCTTTACATCCCAGCTGGAGTCATGGAGTAGTTTGGCTTGGGAACTTCAAGATCATCCAGTTCAACCCCCCTGCCATGCGCAGGGCCACCTCCCACCAGCCCAGGTTGCCCAAGGCCTCATCCAGCCTGGCCTTGAACACTTCCAGGGAGGGGACAGCCACAGCCTCCCTGAGCAACCTGTTCCAGTGTCTCCCCTGATTTTCCCTTGGAAAAGGGACTTCAGGGGGGGGGGGGCCCAATCAGGGAGGGTGGCTGTGATGCTGGGCTGGATGTGAAGGGTTTTCATCCTTTCATGATGGGGAGAACCTGGATTTATGGTGGGAGGGACCTGGATTTATGGTGGGAAGGACCTGGATTTGTGGTGTCTCTCCCAGAGAGCATGGAAAGGTTGGCAGCAGCAGAACAGATCCCAGCAGCTTGATCCCAGGCAAAGGCTCCTCAGGACTTCCCAGCACATTTGGCTGCTTCCCTCCCTCCCACCATCAGCCCCATCCCAGGCTGGTTGTCCATCTTCACCAACCCCACCTCTCCTCCGGAGGCTTTTTGCATAAAGCAGGGAGGCTGGGAAATGGGAATGACACCAGAACTCTCCTTTTCCTGCTTGGTGGGCAGCATGGCTTTGGATAATGGGAATGCTTAGGAGGGGCTCTGAGGGAAGCACTGTGGTCACCTCAAGGAACCTAAAGTTCTTCCAGGAGAAGGTTTTAGTGCTGAAATAAAGATGGACTTTAACATAAGGAGAAATCAGCAGCTCTGCACAAGTAGCAGCTTAGAAGCATCAGTTCTCTTCCTCATCTTCATAGAATCCCAAAATCCCCAAATCCCAGCATGGTGGGGGCTGGAAGGGACCTCTGGAGATCATCCAGTCCAACATCCCTGCTAAAGCTTTCTAGAGAGGGAGACTCCACAACCTCTCTGGGCAGCCTGGACTTGGTGATGTCAAGAAGGGTTTGGTGAAGGAGGAGGAGTCATTGATGGGAGAACAGCTTGATGAAGGAGAAGGGAGAGGGGTTGGCTTTGGAGAACTGCTTGGTGATGGAGGAGGGATCAGTGATGGAGAAGGGCTTGGTGATGGAGAAGGGCTTGGTGATGGAGGAAGGATCAGTGATGGAGAAGGGCTTGGAGATGGAGAAGGGCTTGGTGATGGAGGAAGGATCAGTGATGGTAAAGGGCTTGGTGACGAAGGAGGGATCAGTGATGAAGAAGCCATCAGTGATGGAGAGGGGCTTGGTGACAGAAGGTGGCAGGACTTGGTGACTGCTCCTTGCTGGGAGCCAGCCGGGAGCCATCTGATCCCCATCAGCAGCCCTTTGATGTCTGCAGCCAGCGGTGGGCAGGGAGCAGCAAGCTTTGATCTGCAGCCAGCAGCAGCTCCCTCAGGACAGCCCTGGGCAATAAAACCTCCTCATCCTCAGGGAAACTGCCAGAAATTCCCATCAAATCCACTTCATCCTCTCCCAGCCGTCTGTAGCTGAAGAGAAGCTCCCACAGGACCAGTTCCCACCCTTTTCCAGTGTTTTGTTTTCCCCAAAAGAAAGAGAAGCAAGGAGCAGTCCCTGTGTCTCCCTGGGGGCTGTGGTCCCAGCACAGCAGTATGGCTGGAGTGTGCTGGGATCAGGCTGGGAAGTGCACTGGGATCAGGCTGGAGAGTGTGCTGGAACTGGGCTGGGAAGTGCATTCCCAGTGTGCTAGGATCAGGCCGGGAACAGTGCTGGTATCAGGCTGGGCAGTGCCTGATTTGGGGTGGGGAGCATGCCAGGATTGGGTTGGGAAGCCCACTGGGACTGGGCTGGAAGAGTGCTTGGATCAGGCTGGGAAGCATGCCTGCACTGGGCTAGGAAGCTCACCACAGCTCCCAGGATAGGCCTGGGGAGCACAGCAGCACTGAGCTGGAAAGCTTACTGGGATCAGACTGGGAACTGTGGTGATGCTGTGCTGGAAGCTCACTAGGAGCGAGCTGGGAAGCTCAGCAGGACTGGGCTGGGAAGTGTTGTTCGCTGGATTGGGCTGGAAATGGCTGGGAAGCTATGTGGGAGCTCATCCCAGGACTGCCCTGGGAAGCTCACTGGAAACAGACTATGAAGCTTAAATGGGACTGGGCTGGGGAGCAGGATGGGAAGCTCACTGAGAGCAGGTTGGAAGCTCACCAGGTTGGGAAGCTCACCAGGACTGGGTTGGGAAGGTCATCAGGAATGAAGTGGAAGCTCACCAGGGCTGAGTTGGGAAGCTCCCTGAGAAGAAGCTGGGCTGTGTGGCAGGACTGCTGCCCTCCAGGTGGGGCCAGGACCAGGGATGGGGCCAGGGATCTCCCTGCAGCATCCAACCCCATTTCTCCACCTTTTCCCAGTCTTCCAAGAAGCCCAAGACGGCAGAAGCGGACACGTCAAGCGAGCTGGCCAAGAAGAGCAAGGAGGTGTTCAGGAAAGAGGTGAGTGAGCTCCACCTGCATCCCAGGGCTTTATCACAGAGGTGTCAGGGCTGGAAGGGACCTCAAGGCTCAGCCAGTCCCAACCCCCTGCCATGATCAGGGACACCTCACACCACAGCAGGTTGCTCACAGCCACATCCAGCCTGGCTGCAAAAACCTCCAGGGATGAGGCTTCCACCACCTCCCTGGGCAACCTGTGCCAGTGTCTCACCACCCTCATGGGGAAGAATTTCTTCCTAGCATCCAATCTGAATCTCCCCCTTTCTAGTTTTGCTCCATTCCCCCCAGTCCTGTCACTACCTCACACCCTCAAAAGTCCCTCCCCAGCTTTCCTGTAGCCCCCTTCAGCTACTGGGAGGTATCTGAATACAGCGCAGTACAGTATTGCATACAATACAGTACAAGAAGGTCTCCTGGGAGCCTTCTCCTCTCCAGACTGCACAACCCCAACTCTCTCAGTCTGTCCTTGTAGCAGAGCAGCTCCAACCCTCTGCTCATCCTCATGGCCCTTCTCTGGACACCTTCCAGCCCCTCCAGATCCTTCCTGTAGCAGAGGCTCCAGACCTGGACACAGAGCTCCAGGTGTGGTCTCAGCAGAGTGGAGCAAAGGGGGAGAATCCCCTCCCTGGCCCTGCTGGCCACACTTCTGCTGCTGCAGCCCAGGCTCTGCTTGGCTCTCTGGGCTGCAAGTGCCCATCCTTGGGTGGGCTGTGGGTTGGGGGTGTGGGGGTCGGCTGGGGAGGGGGAGAGGGCTGAGCAGCTGTGCCGTGTCCCCCCCAGATGTCGCAGTTCATCGTGCAGTGCCTGAACCCCTACCGCAAACCCGACTGCAAGGCCGGGCGGATCACCACCACCGAGGACTTCAAGCACCTGGCACGGAAGGTAGGCCAGGGGCACGCGGGGAACGGGCAGGGCAGCTGCTGCTGGGGGTGTCAGCCAATAATGGGGGGTGTCAGCCAATAATGGGGGGTGTTAGCCAATAATGGGGGGTGTCAGCCACTGCTGGGGGGTGTCAGCCAATAATGGGGGGTGTCAGCCACTGCTGGGGGGTGTCAGCCACTGCTGGGGGGTGTTAGCCACTGCTGGGGGGTGTCAGCCAATAATGGGGGGTGTCAGCCACTGCTGGGGGTGTCAGCCAATAATGGGGGGTGTCAGCCAATAATGGGGGGTGTTAGCCACTGCTGGGGGGTGTCAGCCACTGCTGGGGGGTGTTAGCCACTGCTGGGGGGTGTCAGCCAATAATGGGGGGTGTTAGCCAATAATGAGGGGTGTCAGCCACTGCTGGGGGGTGTTAGCCAATAATGGGGGGTGTCAGCCAATAATGGGGGGTGTTAGCCAATAATGGGGGGTGTTAGCCAATAATGGGGGGTGTTAGCCACTGCTGGGGGGTGTCAGCCAATAATGGGGGGTGTCAGCCAATAATGGGGGTTGTCAGCCACTGCTGGGGGGTGTCAGCCACTGCTGGGGGGTGTCAGCCAATAATGGGGGGTGTCAGCCAATAATGGGGGGTGTTAGCCAATAATGGGGGGTGTAAGCCACTGCTGGGGGGTGTTAGCCAATAATGGGGGGTGTTAGCCAATAATGGGGGGTGTCAGCCAATAATGGGGGGTGTTAGCCAATAATGGGGGGTGTTAGCCAATAATGGGGGGTATTAGCCACTACTGGGGAATGTTAGCCACTATCTGGGGAGTGTTAGCCACTGCTGGGGAGTGTTAGCCACTACTGGGGAGTGTTAGCCACTATCTGGGGAGTGTTAGCCACTACTAGGGAGTGTTAGCCACTACTGGGGAATGTTAGCCACTATCTGGGGAGTGTTAGCCACTATCTGGGGAGTGTTAGCCACTATCTGGGGAATGTTAGCCACTACTGGGGAGTGTTAGCCACTATTGGGGAGTGTTAGCCACTGCTGGGGACTGTTAGCCACTATTGGGGAGTATTAGCCACTATTGGGGGAGTATTAGCCACTACTGGGGACTGTTAGCCACTACTGGGGAGTGTTAGCCACTATCTGGGGAGTGTTAGCCACTACTAGGGAGTGTTAGCCACTACTGGGGAATGTTAGCCACTATCTGGGGAGTGTTAGCCACTATCTGGGGAGTGTTAGCCACTGCTGGGGAGTGTTAGCCACTATTGGGGGAGTATTAGCCACTATTGGGGAGTGTTAGCCACTGCTGGGGACTGTTAGCCACTATTGGGGAGTATTAGCCACTATTGGGGGAGTATTAGCCACTACTGGGGACTGTTAGCCACTACTGGGGAATGTTAGCCACTATCTGGGGAGTGTTAGCCACTATTGGGGAGTATTAGCCACTATTGGGGAGTGTTAGCCACTGCTGGGGAGTGTTAGCCACTATTGGGGGAGTATTAGCCACTATTGGGGAGTGTTAGCCACTGCTGGGGAGTGTTAGCCACTATTGGGGGAGTATTAGCCACTATTGGGGAGTGTTAGCCACTGCTGGGGAGTGTTAGCCACTATTGGGGAGTATTAGCCACTATTGGGGGAGTATTAGCCACTATTGGGGGAGTATTAGCCACTACTGGGGAGTATTAGCCACTATTGGGGAGTATTAGCCACTACTGGGGAGTATTAGCCACTACGGGGGAGTATTAGCCATTATCTGGGGAATGTTAGCCCATACTTGGGGAATATTAGCCTATGTTTTGGGAATATTAGCCAATATTGGGGGAGCATTAGCCACTATTAGGGGAATAATTTGGAATATTAGCCACTATTTGGGGAGTATTAGCAAATATTTGGGAATAGCAACCAATATTTGGGAATAGCAGCAAATATTTGGGAATAACAGCCAATATTTGGGGAGTAAGAGCCACTACTTGGGGCCCAAAGGCAGATATTTAGAGACTATCAACAAAGCACCTTGAGGGAGTAGGCTGTTTGGGAATTCTTGGGAATGCTGTGGGCTGAGCCTGTCCGTGCTGCCCCTCAGCTGACCCACGGGGTGATGAACAAGGAGCTCAAGTACTGCAAGACCCCCGAGGACCTGGAGTGCAACGAGAACGTCAAGCACAAGACCAAGGAGTACATCAAGAAGTACATGCAGAAGTTTGGGGCCATCTACAAACCCAAAGAGGACACAGAGCTGGAGTGACCTCCACCCTGGGCTCCAGCAGCTCCACCAGCCCCAGCCCAGCCCTCTGCTGCGCTCCGCCGCCCGCCCAGGGGCCTGCTCCGGGAGGTTTTTTAGTCAGAGAGAAAAAATAAACTCAGTTCCCTACGGCCCAGAGGAGCTTTGTGCTGCCAGGCCTCTGCCTGGGAGGGGAGCTGGCCTTGGCCAGGCCCAGGCTCAGCTAGGCTTGGCCTTTGCTACATCAGCCTGGCTAGGCCCAGTTTGGGTGAGTCAAACTCTGCTAGGCCCAGGTTTGGCTAGGCTGACCTTGCTGCCCCGAGCTTTGCTAGGCCCAGGCTTTGCCAGGCCTGAGCTTGGCTAGGCCTGAGCTTTTCAAGGCTAAGCTTTGCCAGGTCTGGGCTTTGCTAGGCCAAACTTCACTAGGCTGAGGCTTGGCTAGGCCTAGGCATTGCTAGGTCTGAGCTTTGTTAGGCCCACATTTGGCTAGGCCTGGGCTTTGCCAGGACAAACTGCTAGGCCCAGGCTTTGCTAAGCCAGACTTTGCTAAGCTAGGCTTTTCTAGGCCTAGACTTGGCTAGGCCTGAGCTTTTCAAGGCTAAGCTTTGCTAGGTCTGGGCTTTACTAGGCCAAACTTCACTAGGCCGAGGCTTGGCTAGGCCTAGGCATTGCTAGGCCTGAGCTTTGTTAGGCCCAAGTTTGGCTAGTGCTAAGCCAAACTTTGCTAAGCTAGGCTTTGCTAGGCCTGGACTTTTCTAGGCTCAGGCTTTTTTAGGCTGGGCTTTGCTGGGCTTGGCTTTTCTAGGTCTGGCCAAGCTTTGCCAGGCTGAGCTTTGCTAGGCCAGGCTGAGCTTCGCTAGGCCAGGCTTCCCCAGCTCCCTGCCGCCAGCAGCTCCTCAGGCCGTGCCCTGTATGATATTTTTTTGCCGTCTCTGTGAATATTTTGGCTCCTTTGCCCCCCCCCCCCCACCCCAGCCCAGGCTGTGCTGCTCCCGTGGGAACACTGCGGGAGGGAGGGAGGAGCAATGATTCTGGCAGTTGTTTATTATTAATTATTATTATTATTAATTTTTTTTGGGGGGGAGAGGGGAGCAAGTTACACACCTTTTTTTGACTCACGTTTGGTTTTTTTCTCCCTATTTTTGGTGGTTTGGGTTTTTTCTCCTTATTTTTGGGTGGTTTTTTTCTTCCTTCTCATTTTTTTTCTCATTGTTCTTTCCTCCTTTTTTGCCCCTTATTATTTTTGGTTTTTCCTCCTTTCTCCTTAGCTCTGATTCCCCCTCCTCCCTCCCCCCCATTTCCTTGTTTTTCCTCTTGTTTTTTTGGTTTTGTCTTGTTTTTTCCTTCTCTTTTTTGTTTTTTTTTTCTCCTTATTTTGCTTTGGATTGATCTCCTTTTTTTCTCCTTTTTTTTTTTTTTTTTGTTTGGTTTCCTCTCCTTCTTTTGTTTGTTTTCTCCTTATTTTTGTTTGGGTTTTTTCTCCTTAGTTTTGTTTGGTTTATTTCTCCTCATTTTTGTTTGTTTTTTTTTTTTTCTCCTTATTTTTGTTTGGTTTTTTTTCTCCTTATTTTTGTTTGGTTTTCTTCTCCTTATTTTTGTTTGGTTTATTTCTCCTCTTTTTTTATTTTTTTCTCCTTATTTTTGTTCGGGTTTTTCTCTTCCTTTTTGTTTGGATTTTTCTCCTCCTTTTTGTTCATTTCTCCTCCTGTTTTGGTGTTTTGGGGCTGGGTGGGGGGGGTGGGTTTGGTTCTGTTCCATCCCTTCTCCTGTAAATAGCTCGGGGCAGGGCTGTGTCCTCCTCTCTGTCCCCCCCAAGTCCCAGGGTGTGGGGGGCGGTTTGTGGCCACCCTGGCACCATATGTTGATAAGATTTGATTTTACTGCTTCAATCATTTTACTTTATCCAATTTTTACAGAACTTTTTATGTAAAAAAGTTTAAAAAAAGAGGAAAAAAAACAAACAAACAAACAAAAAAAATTAAAACATAATAAAGAGAAAAAAAAAGACAAAAAAATTCAATAACCAGCCCAAGAAGAAACCTTTAACGGGACCCAGGTAGAGCTGGTGGTGGCCTGGCTCCTGGTGGTCCATCCCCTCCTGCTCATGGAGCCCATCAGTTGTTGTGGGGGAGCCAGCTCAGGGCCTGTGTGCATTTTGGGGTTAAAAGGGCTCTTTTCTGGCATGGTGCCACCTGCTTTAGAGTCTGGGGGGGGAGTCACCACCCTCCCTGCTGTGTTTATGGGGATGGGAGTGCCAGAGGAACCTTTAGCACAGCCCAGGTGGAGCTGGTGGTGGCCTGGGTCTTGGTGCTCCATCCTCTCTTGCTCAGCATCCCCATGATGGGCAGACTCCCGTGGGGGGATTTTGGGGTGAGCCAGCTCCTGGCCCCTGTGTGCAGCCGAGGTTAAAATGCCTCTTGCCTGTCATGGAGCCACCTGCTTGAGGGTCTTCAGGGGTGTCACCACCTCCCTGCTCTCCTTAGGGATGGGAGTGGGGGACACTCCTGAGGACTGATGTCCAAGGGGGACACACACAGAGAGATGCCTGAGGACTCGTTCTGGTGACACAGGCTTGGGGAGATGCATGGACACAAGAGGACAGACAGCCCAGAGACATGTGGACACCCAAGGACACCCAAACAGCCGAGAGTGCACCTCCTGGTGCCGTGTTTGTGGGGACACACAGTGTGGGGACATGCATTGGAGGGGACACAGGGGCACTTGAGGACCTGGGGACACACATTATGGGGACATGTGGACACCTGAGGACACACATCCCAGGGACACAAGGATGGCGACACCACCTGGAAGGGACACATGGGACACCCAAGGACACCCCTCCTGGCGCTTGCAGGGACACAGACACCCAAGGACACAAACGCTGGTGACACACAAGTGACAGTTTAATGCAATCCACCCAGGGACCAACCATGTCCCTGAAGCTCTGTCCCCATGCTGGGGCCATCAACCCCCCCACACCCAGTTCCACCCCCCAACACCCCTAGAAAAGTACAAAACCCATGTAAAAAAAGAACACCACAAATATTTGGCAGGACAAAGCTGGGAGCACCCCTGGGGACACCAGGTCACACTGTGGACGTGGTGTCCCCTGGTCCTGGGGACCTTGGGCATCCCAGGTGACACAATGGAGGTGGTGTCTCCTGGACCTTGGGGACCTTCAGTCACACTGTAGATGCAGGTCTTGGGCCTTGGGAACCCCAGGTGACAGCATGGTCATGGTGTCCCCTGGTGCTGAGGACCCCAAGTCGCCCCAGTGCTGGGACCTTGGTTCACACTATAGGCTTGGTGTCCCCTGCTCCTGGGCACCGAGGACCCCCAGGTCCCACGCCTCGGTGCCCTGTGCTCACACCACAGAGGTGGCATCCCCCGGGGCCACCAAGCGCTGGGCCACATCCTGCCGGCCGATGGCGGCCAGCGCCTGGCAGAGGGCGTCCACGGTGGCCCCCTCGGAGGCAGCCCAGGCGCCGAGCAGGGCGCGGGCAGGAGCCCGGCCGCGGCCGAAGGCGCCGATGGCGTCGGGGCTGAAGCCCAGGCTGGCGGCCAGCGAGCGCCAGTCCCCCCCGGTGTCCCCAGCCTCCAGCAGCTGCTCCAGCTCCTCCTGCTGCTGCGGGGATAGCCCCGGCACAGGCGGGCCCTCGGGTCGGTGCGCTGCCGGGGGGACGATGGAGGTCAGTGTGGAGCCCAGGATCACCACCCAGCACCCACAATCACCACCACCCAGCACCTAGAATCACCAGCACCCAGAATCACCACCCAGAAACATCATCACCCAGCCCTCAGAATCACCAGCACCTGCTGGGATTTCTGTGCTGGAGGTGTCACCAATGCTCAGGAGGTGTCCCCCATTTTTACCTGTTGGTGCTCTTGGATTTCGTTTTAGGTGCTACCTAGGGTATGGCTGCTCCCCAACCCTATCTACATCCTCCCTGATCTCATCCAGGTCCTTCCTGAACCACTTTTGGGCACTATCTGGGGCATGGCTGCTCTCCAGCCCTGTCTGGGTGCTCCCTGGGGCATGGGTGCTCTCCAACCCCATAGAGATGCTCCCTGACTCCCTGTGAGGTGCTCCCTGGGTATAGGTGCTCCCCAGTCCCATTTCTGTGCTCCCCAGCCCCATCCGGGTGCTGCCTGATCACCTTTGGGTGCTCACTGGGGCACTGCTGCTCCCCAGCCGTATTTTGGTGCTCTCCGAGCACCATTTGGATGCTTCCCATGGCATGGGTGCTCCCAGTCCCACCCAGATGTTCCTCAACGCTGTTTGGGTGCCTCCTGACTACCTTCAGGTGTGCCCCAACCCCATTTGGCTGCTTCCTGGGGTGTAGGTACCCCCAAGCGCATCTCTGTGCTTTATAGGCCAGCGGTGGCAGCCCAACCCCATTCAGATGCTCCTCAAGTCCAGCTGCTCCCTGACCCCATCCTGATGGCATCATGGGCCATGCCCCCTAGATCCCACCCCAGGATGGGTGCCCTCCTCCCCAAACCCCATCACTGGGTGCAGGGTGCTCACCCTTGCTGGGCTGGTGGGGCTCCTGCAGGCTGTGGGTGTCCAGGCAGACGCCGCTGTCACTGTGCAGCTTCTCCCCCTCCGGTGACGTCCCCACGTCCCCTGCCCGGGCTTTGGCCAGCTGCTGCTTCTGCCTGCATGTGTGCCAGCTGCCCACAGTGGTAAGGGGGTCACCCCAGGATGTCACATCACAGCTCCCATGGCCCCCTGTGTCCTCCCAGAACCTACCACTTGAAGGCCACGTAGGCAAGGAGTCCAACCACCACGGCAGCCAGGAGGGAGCAGTAGACAGGGATGATGTCCTTGCCGCTGGCCTCGGGTGGTGCCACGAACTGAGGGGTGACAGACGAGGGGTCCCCTGTCACCAGCTGCTCAGCCATGTGCTCCAGGTCCTTGTCTAGGTTGGATCCCAAAAGGTTAAGGGAGGCCCAGCCTCTCCCACCGCCATCCCTGCCTCAGTTTCCCCTTCAAGGCACCCATGGGTGGTCTTGGTGGTGAGGAGACCAGCACCCATGGGTGCTCCCTCTGCAGCAGAACCAGCACCCATGGATGGTCCAATTGAAGGGGAATCAGCACCCATGACTGGTCCCTTTGCAGAGGAACCAGCACCCATGGGTGGTCCCATTGGAGGGGAATCAGCACCCACGAGTGGTCCCTCTGCAGCAGAACCAGCACCCATGGGTGCACCATGGTGTTGGAGAACCCCAAAGACACTGGAGGCTGTGTGTCACCCTGATTTCCTGCACCCACCCTGGAGGGACACTGAGGCAGGAGGAGGGAAGAGAGTGGGGAGTGAAAAATCCTGAATGAAGAACAAAGGGAAAGAAACAGAGCTGGGAAAGGAAACAAAAATAAGGGGGTGGGGGAGAAGGTCAGGGAGGAAATGAAACTAAAGTGGAAATAAAAGAGATTGGGATGGGGGAGATGGGGAGAAAGGGAAATAAAAGAAAAGAAAGTGAAATAAAACGAGGTGAAATGAAACTAAAAGGAAATAAAATGGAACTGAAGGAAATAAAGGGAAATCTAAAGGGAAACAAAGGGGGAAAGAGGGGAAATGGGGGAAAAGAGAAAAGGGGAGGAAAAGAGGGAGAAAAGGGGGGGAAAGAAGGGGGAAATGGGGGGAAAAGAAGGAAAAAAGGGGGGGAGGGACGGGAAATAAAGGGGAAAAGGGGAGGAGGAAAAGGGTGCGGAGAAAGGGGGGAAGGGGAAAAAAGGGAGGGAAAGGAGGAAAAAAGAGGGAAGGAGAAGGGCAGAGAAGGGAAGGGGGGAAAGGAGGAGAAAAGGAAGAGAAAGAAAATAAGGGAAATAAAGGGGGAAAGTGGAGAAAAGGGGAGGAAAATAGGAGGAAGAAGGGGAGGGAAAAGAAGGGGAGAAGGAAGGAAAAAGGGTGGAGAAAGGAGAGAAGTGGGGGGGGAAAGGTAAGAAAAGGGCAGGAAAAGGGGGGAGAATTGAAAAAAAGAGGAGTGAAATAAAGATAAATAAAGGGAAATAAAGAGAAGTAAAGTTAAATAAAGGGACCCGAAGTGCAACAGTCAAACAAAATAAAAATCAGACACTGATCTACAATAAATAAAAAGGGAAAGAAAATAAACGAAAACCAAAACAAAATAAACCATAATCAGCCAAAATAAAACAAAATAACCCAAACTAACCCCAAATCATCCAAAATAGCCCAAACCAACCCCAGAAGGACCAGACCGATCCCTCGCCCCCCGCAAGGGAGTGACCCGGGGTTCCCCGGGGTCGTGTGTGGCTCGGCGGGTCCCGGGGGGCAGCAGGGAGCCTGTTCCCGTCCCGTTCCCACTCCCGGTCCCATTCTCAGTCCCCCCCGCACCGGGCCGAGCAGCAGCTGCCGCAGCACCGAGCACACCCAACCCGCTCTCAGCCGTTTCGGTCGCGTCCGGCTCCTCTCAGTCCGGTTCGGTGCCACTCGGCCCGGTTCGGCTCGCCCCCTCCGGTTCGGTTCCACTCGGCTAGGCTCGGCGCGGCCCCGAAGCTCTAGGGGGCGTGGTTCGCCTCGGGCAGGGCAAGGAGGGGCGCCTTCCCATTGGCTAACAGCGGAGTGGAAGGGCGGGGCTTACCGCGCGGCCCCACCCATCTCAGCCCCGATGCTTCGTGGAGCTGCTTGTTCGAGTCCCGCTGCAGTCTGGCTCGGCTGGAACCGTACTGGTCCAAACTGAGATTGAACTGGTCCAACCTGGGACAGGAGGGATGATGACCCACCCTTGCCTCCTTCTTACGCTGTGTTCCCTCCCGGCCCCGCGGGAGGAAGAGTCTGGAAGTGGGAGAAGCAGCTTTATTGAGGCTGGTATGGGAAGGGTGCAGCACCCTGGGGTGGGTGCAGGTGGTCATGGAGTGGGTGCAGATGGTCATGGGGTTGGTGCAGGACCTTGGCCATGGGTGGAAGGCCTCAGTGTGGGTGCAGGACCTCGGTGTGGGTGCAGGGTCATGGTGTGGCTGCAGGACCTCAGCATGGGAGCAGAGTCTCATCAAGGGTGCAGGGTCTCGGCATGGGTTGAAGGATCTCCTCAAGGGTCCAGGGTCTCAACATGGATGCAAGATCTTGATAAGGGTGCAGGATGTGGGTGTAGGTTCTTGGCACTGGTGCAGCACCCAAGCAGCTTCTCCCTACCAGCCCCGGACTGGGTGCCAGAGCTCCACCACCTTCCCCTTGGCATGGATGTAGTAGACAGGGTGCATGGCAGTGGTGGCACAAGCCTGTGGTGGGTGAGGATGTTCAGCTGGGTGTGCTGGGCTGTGCTGGGGGTGGTGGGGTGTGGTGGATACTCACATGGAAGGGGATGAGAGCCAAGATGCTGCCCAGTGGGAAGCTCTCAAAATCCAACTGTCCATCGATGGCTTCCACCTGCCCGTGCTCCTGGGTCAACCCCACCAACCTGCAGAGATGTGCTGTGAGGCCCTTGCCTAGGGGTGTCCCCCCGACCCAGATCCCACCCAGGTCCTACCAGGGTGCTCACCTGAGCTCAGGGTGTCCCTCGATGGCAGCGCAGCCAAAAGGAGCTTGGTCACGGCCGTGGAGGCTGAGGCCAGTCCAGCCACAGTCCACCAGCAGCTGGTTGCGGTGGGGGTAGTGCCCGATGACCCTGGTCAGGACACGGATGGCTATGTCCTCCAGCTGGCAGGAACCCAGCTGGCTCTGCTGGAGGTCTGGGGGAAGAAGGTGCCCAGCTCAGGTCAGGGTATGTCCCACCTTGGAGGGGGTCCCTCCAGAGCAGGGGTCTCAACCCACTGACCATAGAGGAGGTAGTTGCCAGGGTGGACCTCGGTGAGCAGGGACATCTCTGGCACCGGGTGGCTGCAGGAGGGAGTGGATCCAATGCTGGCCTGGGGACATGACACCCCCGCTGCACGCAGCCTGTCAGGACATGAGGAGCCTCTGAGTGGTCAGGGCGTGGCCAAGGGGAACCCCTAGCTGTGTCCAGGCCCCTCCAGATGTGCTTGAGCACACCTCCAAATATAGCAAAGCACTCCCAGATCCACCTGAGACCCCTCTTGGATGTTCTCAGACCCCCTCTAGATGTGCCAGAGCATGGCCAGATGTGCTGGTGACACCCAGATGTGCTGGTGACACCCAGATGTGCCCAAGATCTTCCCAGATGTGGGGGGAACAGAGCAGCCTACAAATGTGGGAAGTTTTCCTCACTTTCCTGAGTTTCCCCACCACAAACTGGTGGCACAACCAGCTGGGGTGAGACTGCAGCCTCCCAGAACATGTCCCCAGGGGAGGATGGAGGTCTGTGGGGACCTCACTGCCTGCCCTTCCCCCCTCCTCTCAATCCAGCAGGATCCATCCGGCAGCAATTCCCTGCAGGATGCCAAACCCCGAGGTGACAATGGTGGGGGTGGGGGACCTGTGTTGGGTCACAACCTACCACTAAAACCACATCAAAGGTGACCTGAAGCCACCAACATCCTCCTGCAGCTCCCCAGGGGGGTGTGGGGGAATGTCCCTTTGTAGGTTCCCATTTTATGGGGGGGTCATTTACATTTACAACCAGGGGGTTGGGGGGCAGTCACACCTCACGGTGACCACCTTGGACCTCCCCACCCCCTTCCCAAGGGATCTCCTGAGCTCTGCTTAGCCATGGTGTGTTTGGGACACTCACTCAGTGACAAAGTCAGTCACAGCCATGGTGGTGGCCCGGGCGATGCCTTCCACCGCTGGCACATCCTGGCAGCCGTAGGTGTTCCCGCAGTGAGCGTAGACTCCCACCAGTGCCACCTCCTGCGGTGCCTCCTGGGCGATGGCCAGGGCAAGGGACATGGCTTTGGGGTCTGTGGGTCTCACGCCAGCTGTCAGCCAAGGGAAGGGAAGGGTCCAAGCATGGCTCAGGGCAGGTGGGGACTCAGATGCTCCGTGGTGGGGATGGAAGTTTGGAGTTGAGGGAGATGCTGGGCATCCGTTCCCCCCCTGGAGCATCCTGGGGGTGGTTGGGTGAGAATGGGACTTGGGGAGGTGCTGGGGCTTGAATGTCCTGCCGTGGGGGGGCTTTAGGCCACCTCTGCCCCATGAAGCACCCTTGAAGTGTGGCTTTCAGGGTGTCTTAAATGGCCCTGCCCAGTTGAGCTGCTGGGGCTGGGGACTGGGGACTGGTGGGCTGGGGACCATCCTTCCCCAGTCGACCGTCTTTGAAGAATGACCTTTTGGGGAGGGTCTTAACTTCTCCATCCCAGCTGTGCTGCTGGTTCTGGGGACCTAGGGGGGACATCCCTTCTCATGGACCATCCTTGAAGAATGACTTTTGGGGAGGGTCTTAAAGGCTCTGTCTTGGTTGAGAAGGTGGCTCTGGGGGCTTGAGGTTGGTGGAGCATGGACCCTCCCTCCTCAGTGGACTATCTTTGAAGAAGGACTTTTTGAGTAGGATCTTAAATGTCCCATCCTGGTTGAGCTGGGGGGATCCCGGTGGGGGGGAAACATGGAACATCCCACCCCACTGAGCTCCTTGCTGCTCCATCCCAGGAGGTGGTGGTCGTGGTGGGCTTTAGAGGGGGGAGATCTACCTGTGTGTGTGAGGGGTCACCTACCCCTTCCATTGCCACAGTCAAGCTTGAGCCAGACGTGCCAGCGCTTGCCGGCGGGCAGAGGGTGCCGGCGAAGGACAGCCAAGCCCTCGGGGGTGTCCAGGAGGACCTGGAAGTTCTGGAGTTGCTGGGCCAAGCTGAGGCAGTCCTGCATCCTCCCCACCGGCAGCGGGTAGGCGTAGAGGATGTCCTGGAAGCCTCCCGCCGCGAAGAACCGAGCCTCGGCCAGCGTGGACACCACGATGCCACCGTGCCCGCCGCCCGTCGCCAGCTCCGCCCCTTCCCTGCGCCACAGGCGGCACGGGGGGCGCTGGGGAGGCTGGGCAGGGGGAGCAGGGGGACGGAAGGGCTGGGGAGCATACTGGGGGATACTGGGAGGGTGCTAGGGAGGATGCCAGAGGGACACTGGGAGGATGCTGGGGAGGACTCTGGAGGGACACTGGGAGGATGCTGGGAGGGTGCCAGAGGGGTGTTGAGGAGGATGCTGGAAGGATACTGGGAGGATGCTGGGGAGAAGGAGGGTGAAGGGCTGGAAGGGCTGGGGAGCATGGTGGGGGGCTACTGGGAGGATGCTGGAGGGATACTGGGAGGATGGTAGGGAGTAAGATGGGGAGCATACTGGGAGGATACTGGGATGAGGCTGGGGGGGCAATACTGGGAATGAGTTTGGGGAAGATGTTGGGAAGGATTCTGGGAAGGATGCTGAGGGATACTGGGAGGGTACTGGAGGGATACTGGGAGGTTACTGCGGGGATGCTGTGGGAATGCTGAGGAGGAGGAGGGTGAGAGGCTGGAAGGGCTGGGGAGCATACTGGGAGGATACTGGGGGATAATGTGAGGGGCACTCACAGCGTCTTGTGTGTCTTGACGTGGGGGCGCAGGCGCAGCCCCAGGGCTCGGCACCGCTCCCGCATCCGCTCCGCGTTGCGCCGAACCTTCGCCTGGTCCAGCGTCAGCGCCGGGGTGGGCAACTGCTCCAGTGGGGCTCCCAGCCACTTACTGGCATCACTGGGAGCGGGCATGGAGAGGACGTGGAGGGGAGAATGGGCTGCACCCACCCCGTGCCGGTGGGAGCAGGGGGAACTGCTGTGGGTCCCCTGCTGGCCACAAACCTGGGGGTTCCCTTGGTCTTAGTCGGACACTGGGACTGGAAGACCTGGCACTGGGATATATAGGACTGGGAAACTGGGGAGGTGAGCATCTAGGTCTTCTGGGAGAGGGACACTGGGGCTAGGGAGAAGTGGGACTGAGGCATCTAAGACAGGGACACTCGGAATTGGGGAATCTGGGACACCTGGATCACCTCAGGCTGGGAAACTGGGAACGGAGACAAGAGGGACTGAGAAACCTGGGACTTGGTCGTCTGGAACTGGATGCTTGGGAGAGGGACTCAAACGACTGGAAAATATGGGAGAGGGATACAAGGAACTGGGGACAGGGACAGGTGGGACTGCAACATGTGGGTTAGGGATACTAGGGACTGGGACATCTGGGTCACATGGGATAGGGACACTGGGGACAGGAACACCTGGAAGTAGGTCATCTGGAATTGGACATCTGGGAGAGGGCTATCTGGGACAAGGACACCTGAGCTGCCCTGCTAACGGCTACATGGAACTGGGATATCTGAGACTGGGACATCTGGGACTGGGAAACTGGGTCACTTCAGATAGGGACACTGGGAACAGGGAACAGTGGAACTGGGAAACCTGGGACTGGGACAGGGACATGTGAGTCACCTGGAACAGGGAATCTGGAAACAGGGACTCTGGGAACCTGGGCACTTGGGATATATAGGAATAGGAAGCCTGGGAGTGGGATACTGGGAAGAGGGACAGCTGGGACTGGGATCTATGGGACTGGGACATGTGGGTCAGCTGGGATAGGGATACTGGGAACAGGGACCCCTGGGACTGGGATCTACAGGAATGGAGCACATGAGTCTGGGCCACCTGTCCCAGGGGGGACAGGGACACCCAAAGTCTCCAGTGGGGTCACCCCACTGACCCTACCAACACTTGGCACCCCCTCCCCCCCCTTCCCCGAGGCTGTCTGGGTGAAGGTCCCAGTGCCACCCTGAGCACCCATTGTCCCCTGGTCCCACCTGTCCATCTGTCCAGCCATCCCTCTGCCCGGCCCTGCAGCTGCTCCCAGCTCGGCTCTGCTGGCTCTGGTGGCCTTGCTGGTGCCAGCTCCACGTGACACTGTGGGCACTTGCAGCCAGCCTCGGCTGAGGACAGAGGTCACTGCTGGTTGAGGGGCCCCCATCGGGGTGGCAGCACCAGGGGAGGACAGGGACGCTGTGGCTGGGAGCTCAGCCTCTTGGGGACAGCACAGGGACAGCACCCAGCTCCTTGGCCTCCTGCTCGTGGTGGGGGAGAAAAAGAAGGGGGAGAATTTCAGCATTCAGCACTGGCGTGCAGAGGGAGGCTGAGACCCAGCCCAGCTTGTGACATGAGTGAGGAGCTGCTGAGACCTGATTCAGCTCATGACACGAGTGTGTGGAGCTGCTGAGACCTGATCCAGCTCATGACACGAGTGTGTGGAGCTGCTGAGACCTGATCCAGCTCATGACACGAGTGTGTGGAGCTGCTGAGACCTAATCCAGCTCATGACACGAGTGTGTGGAGCTGCTGAGACCTGATCCAACTCATGACACGAGTGTGTGGAGCTGCTGAGACCTGATCCAGCTCATGACACGAGTGTGTGGAGCTGCTGAGACCTGATCCAACTCATGACACGAGTGTGTGGAGCTGCTGAGACCTGATCCAGCTCATGACACGAGTGTGTGGAGCTGCTGAGACCTGATCCAGCTCATGACACGAGTGTGTGGAGCTGCTGAGACCTGATCCAACTCATGACACGAGTGTGTGGAGCTGCTGAGACCTGATCCAGCTCATGACACGAGTGTGTGGAGCTGCTGAGACCTGATCCAGCTCATGACACGAGTGTGTGGAGCTGCTGAGACCTGATCCAGCTCATGACACGAGTGTGTGGAGCTGCTGAGACCTGATCCAGCTCATGACACGAGTGTGTGGAGCTGCTGAGACCTGATCCAACTCATGACACGAGTGTGTGGAGCTGCTGAGACCTGATCCAGCTCATGACACGAGTGTGTGGAGCTGCTGAGACCTGATCCAGCTCATGACACGAGTGTGTGGAGCTGCTGAGACCTGATCCAGCTCATGACACGAGTGTGTGGAGCTGCTGAGACCTGATCCAGCTCATGACACGAGTGTGTGGAGCTGCTGAGACCTGATCCAGCTCATGACACGAGTGTGTGGAGCTGCTGAGACCTGATCCAGCTCATGACACGAGTGTGTGGAGCTGCTGAGACCTGATCCAACTCATGACACGAGTGTGTGGAGCTGCTGAGACCTGATCCAGCTCATGACACGAGTGTGTGGAGCTGCTGAGACCTGATCCAGCTCATGACACGAGTGTGTGGAGCTGCTGAGACCTGATCCAACTCATGACACGAGTGTGTGGAGCTGCTGAGACCTGATCCAGCTCATGACACGAGTGTGTGGAGCTGCTGAGACCTGATCCAACTCATGACACGAGTGTGTGGAGCTGCTGAGACCTGATCCAGCTCATGACACGAGTGTGTGGAGCTGCTGAGACCTGATCCAACTCATGACACGAGTGTGTGGAGCTGCTGAGACCTGATCCAGCTCATGACACGAGTGTGTGGAGCTGCTGAGACCTGATCCAGCTCATGACACGAGTGTGTGGAGCTGCTGAGACCTGATCCAGCTCATGACACGAGTGTGTGGAGCTGCTGAGACCTGATCCAGCTCATGACACGAGTGTGTGGAGCTGCTGAGACCTGATCCAGCTCATGACACGAGTGTGTGGAGCTGCTGAGACCTGATCCAGCTCATGACACGAGTGTGTGGAGCTGCTGAGACCTGATCCAGCTCATGACACGAGTGTGTGGAGCTGCTGAGACCTGATCCAACTCATGACACGAGTGTGTGGAGCTGCTGAGACCTGATCCAGCTCATGACACGAGTGTGTGGAGCTGCTGAGACCTGATCCAGCTCATGACACGAGTGTGTGGAGCTGCTGAGACCTGATCCAGCTCATGACACGAGTGTGTGGAGCTGCTGAGACCTGATCCAACTCATGACACGAGTGTGTGGAGCTGCTGAGACCTGATCCAGCTCATGACACGAGTGTGTGGAGCTGCTGAGACCTGATCCAGCTCATGACACGAGTGTGTGGAGCTGCTGAGACCTGATCCAGCTCATGACACGAGTGTGTGGAGCTGCTGAGACCTGATCCAGCTCATGACACGAGTGTGTGGAGCTGCTGAGACCTGATCCAGCTCATGACACGAGTGTGTGGAGCTGCTGAGACCTGATCCAACTCATGACACGAGTGTGTGGAGCTGCTGAGACCTGATCCAGCTCATGACACGAGTGTGTGGAGCTGCTGAGACCTGATCCAACTCATGACACGAGTGTGTGGAGCTGCTGAGACCTGATCCAGCTCATGACACGAGTGTGTGGAGCTGCTGAGACCTGATCCAACTCATGACACGAGTGTGTGGAGCTGCTGAGACCTGATCCAGCTCATGACACGAGTGTGTGGAGCTGCTGAGACCTGATCCACTCATGACACGAGTGTGTGGAGCTGCTGAGACCTGATCCAGCTCATGACACGAGTGTGTGGAGCTGCTGAGACCTGATCCAGCTCATGACACGAGTGTGTGGAGCTGCTGAGACCTGATCCAGCTCATGACACGAGTGTGTGGAGCTGCTGAGACCTGATCCAACTCATGACACGAGTGTGTGGAGCTGCTGAGACCTGATCCAGCTCATGACACGAGTGTGTGGAGCTGCTGAGACCTGATCCAGCTCATGACACGAGTGTGTGGAGCTGCTGAGACCTGATCCAACTCATGACACGAGTGTGTGGAGCTGCTGAGACCTGATCCAGCTCATGACACGAGTGTGTGGAGCTGCTGAGACCTGATCCAGCTCATGACACGAGTGTGTGGAGCTGCTGAGACCTGATCCAGCTCATGACACGAGTGTGTGGAGCTGCTGAGACCTGATCCAACTCATGACACGAGTGTGTGGAGCTGCTGAGACCTGATCCAGCTCATGACACGAGTGTGTGGAGCTGCTGAGACCTGATCCAGCTCATGACACGAGTGTGTGGAGCTGCTGAGACCTGATCCAGCTCATGACACGAGTGTGTGGAGCTGCTGAGACCTGATCCAGCTCATGACACGAGTGTGTGGAGCTGCTGAGACCTGATCCAGCTCATGACACGAGTGTGTGGAGCTGCTGAGACCTGATCCAGCTCATGACACGAGTGTGTGGAGCTGCTGAGACCTGATCCAGCTCATGACACGAGTGTGTGGAGCTGCTGAGACCTGATCCAACTCATGACACGAGTGTGTGGAGCTGCTGAGACCTGATCCAACTCATGACACGAGTGTGTGGAGCTGCTGAGACCTGATCCAGCTCATGACACGAGTGTGTGGAGCTGCTGAGACCTGATCCAACTCATGACACGAGTGTGTGGAGCTGCTGAGACCTGATCCAGCTCATGACACGAGTGTGTGGAGCTGCTGAGACCTGATCCAACTCATGACACGAGTGTGTGGAGCTGCTGAGACCTGATCCAGCTCATGACACGAGTGTGTGGAGCTGCTGAGACCTGATCCAGCTCATGACACGAGTGTGTGGAGCTGCTGAGACCTGATCCAGCTCATGACACGAGTGTGTGGAGCTGCTGAGACCTGATCCAGCTCATGACACGAGTGTGTGGAGCTGCTGAGACCTGATCCAGCTCATGACACGAGTGTGTGGAGCTGCTGAGACCTGATCCAGCTCATGACACGAGTGTGTGGAGCTGCTGAGACCTGATCCAGCTCATGACACGAGTGTGTGGAGCTGCTGAGACCTGATCCAACTCATGACACGAGTGTGTGGAGCTGCTGAGACCTGATCCAGCTCATGACACGAGTGTGTGGAGCTGCTGAGACCTGATCCAGCTCATGACACGAGTGTGTGGAGCTGCTGAGACCTGATCCAGCTCATGACACGAGTGTGTGGAGCTGCTGAGACCTGATCCAACTCATGACACGAGTGTGTGGAGCTGCTGAGACCTGATCCAGCTCATGACACGAGTGTGTGGAGCTGCTGAGACCTGATCCAACTCATGACACGAGTGTGTGGAGCTGCTGAGACCTGATCCAGCTCATGACACGAGTGTGTGGAGCTGCTGAGACCTGATCCAGCTCATGACACGAGTGTGTGGAGCTGCTGAGACCTGATCCAGCTCATGACACGAGTGTGTGGAGCTGCTGAGACCTGATCCAACTCATGACACGAGTGTGTGGAGCTGCTGAGACCTGATCCAGCTCATGACACGAGTGTGTGGAGCTGCTGAGACCTGATCCAGCTCATGACACGAGTGTGTGGAGCTGCTGAGACCTGATCCAGCTCATGACACGAGTGTGTGGAGCTGCTGAGACCTGATCCAGCTCATGACACGAGTGTGTGGAGCTGCTGAGACCTGATCCAGCTCATGACACGAGTGTGTGGAGCTGCTGAGACCTGATCCAACTCATGACACGAGTGTGTGGAGCTGCTGAGACCTGATCCAACTCATGACACGAGTGTGTGGAGCTGCTGAGACCTGATCCAGCTCATGACACGAGTGTGTGGAGCTGCTGAGACCTGATCCAGCTCATGACACGAGTGTGTGGAGCTGCTGAGACCTGATCCAGCTCATGACACGAGTGTGTGGAGCTGCTGAGACCTGATCCAGCTCATGACACGAGTGTGTGGAGCTGCTGAGACCTGATCCAACTCATGACACGAGTGTGTGGAGCTGCTGAGACCTGATCCAGCTCATGACACGAGTGTGTGGAGCTGCTGAGACCTGATCCAGCTCATGACACGAGTGTGTGGAGCTGCTGAGACCTGATCCAGCTCATGACACGAGTGTGTGGAGCTGCTGAGACCTGATCCAGCTCATGACACGAGTGTGTGGAGCTGCTGAGACCTGATCCAGCTCATGACACGAGTGTGTGGAGCTGCTGAGACCTGATCCAGCTCATGACACGAGTGTGTGGAGCTGCTGAGACCTGATCCAACTCATGACACGAGTGTGTGGAGCTGCTGAGACCTGATCCAGCTCATGACACGAGTGTGTGGAGCTGCTGAGACCTGATCCAGCTCATGACACGAGTGTGTGGAGCTGCTGAGACCTGATCCAGCTCATGACACGAGTGTGTGGAGCTGCTGAGACCTGATCCAACTCATGACACGAGTGTGTGGAGCTGCTGAGACCTGATCCAACTCATGACACGAGTGTGTGGAGCTGCTGAGACCTGATCCAGCTCATGACACGAGTGTGTGGAGCTGCTGAGACCTGATCCAGCTCATGACACGAGTGTGTGGAGCTGCTGAGACCTGATCCAACTCATGACACGAGTGTG